>NC_133931.1:64399454-64556954 GCF_031877795.1 Strix aluco | reverse complement strand
ACTTTAAATAAATAGTATTTAGGCTCCTAAGTCTCATAAATGCTTTTGAAACCATTACCTCCTGACTCACTGCAGGTAGTACTTCAGGGCCGTCATCCTGAGATGGGGACAGCATGCAGCCATCCAGGTCTTTAAGCTCGCAGTCAGTGTTAGTGATGTTATCCTGGGGACAAGGGAGGAGAAATTCAGTTTCTGGTGTCAGGAGGCTTTTAAAATGTGTCTTCCAGATCATGAGTGTATTCACATTACACCATCTTCACTGAGGCTGGTATAAAGGAGCAGAGTGGCCATGGAGGGGTTTGTGTCACCCAGCCACCTGTGTGCCACAGCTCCCCAGAGTGACACATCTCGGTAGCATGTCGGGAGTCTCGGTGAGGAGCCAAGCTGCATGATGCTCTGACAGAGACCACATGTCTGCCGTGCTCTCCGATGGGACAGCCCTGAGGGCACTGCTGATGAAGTTTACAGAGATGGTCTCCAGAAACCCCTCCAGCCATGCAATGGTCCCAAAGCAGGCAAAAATGCATGTGATTTATTTGCACTTCCTTGTTATGGGCATACTAAGGAAGCTGCCCATATTAACTCAGGCAGGAAGGATTACAAACCAGCCCACATGATACCTACATGCATGTATGTACTAGGGCTCTTGGGCCATATTGTCCATGTAAATGGTAGATGTTATCCCTGGATGGAAAGGATAAGTTAGGGTTCCCCTCTGGCACTCCTGAGGCGAGGGCATTCTGGTGTCTCAGCTTTCACCCCACGGCAGAAGAGTGTATCTGGGTTTCATGGCCGTGAGAAGCTAACAGTGGTGGTGTGAGCCAGCTGCGGCATCAGGAGGTGGCGGGCAAGCCACCTCCCTGATCAGCCCTGCCCACACAGAGCCTCCCCAGCTGGCAGCGTGCCCTACGGCTCTGCCCGATGGGAACAGTCTGCCAGGCACAGCCCCGGGCACAGCCTCTGAATAGGGACTGTGAGGTAACCACAAAATGCATTTCTACTGGTGACCTAAAATGGTGTTTGAATCTGAGCGTAGCCAAGAGCTGGCCCCAGCAGCATGGTCTGTGCTCAGCCTGCAAAGAAATGGGTCTTTCCCCGAAATAAAGAAACCCATGGGCCAGCCCTCCCTTCTACTCTCCCACACTTCGGCCTCCAGGAAGCTAAAATACAAACTCCCTGGCTCCCTTTGCTGGGGATTGCCTCACTTTCAGCCCCACAGTTTTGCTGGAGGCCTGGGCACCTCAAACCCTTCTTAGCTGGAGAAAGGAGAAAAGCTGTGTCATGATAAACATGCAGCAAAGCAAGCAGCCAGCATGTCGTGACCAGCCCTGTACATCTAAGACGCTACCTGCATGACTTACCAAGGGCCAGCCTGCTCAGGCACAGAGCAGCCATCATCTAGATGAAGCCTCACCCATGGGTCTGGAGGGACCTGTGGTGCTTGTGAGAGGGCTCCCCCCACTCACCAGCTCTGTGAGGGCAGCTCCTGTGCCCCAGTGCTGGCATCATCCCTGCTGCCACCTCTCTCCTGCCTCCCTTCTGCTCTTTAGGCCACAACACTACTCCTGGTGCAGCTGGTGCTGCCTCAAACAAGTTACTTCAGGAAATGTTCACAGTTTTTGAATGGGGAGACGCAGAAAAAGAGTAGGGATGGACAAGCGGTCCCCGTTCCCTGGGGGAGGCCTCCAATCCTTACAGCAAACCAGAGTCCATCAGGGGTTGAACAGAGCTACACAGGTTAAGTCCTGCATAATACTGTATGCTATTCCACGAGTCACAGTAGCAGCCTGCGGTCACAAATGCAGTCACTACACAAAGTGCAGGGCTCAGAATTAGGGGCATGGAAAGTTATAGTTGGTATTGGGCCAGAGTTGGGATTTCCTTCTGCTTCCCCACTGAGGGACTGCAGAGCTCTACCCCCACCAGCTGTCTAACTCTGATGTTTGTCTAAAAACTGAGAGGTGAAAGCACAGCATGCTAAACCCCAGCCCTATAAAAAACTTAAGTGCACAGTTGACTTGTAGTCCGCTGAACGAGCGCATTGGCTTCAGCAGCACTACTCGTAGCCGTAGTGTATGTGCCTGCTTAATTCCCAAATCTGGTCCTAGTCCACCACACCGGCATGAGGCTTTGGAGACTACAGGTAAAATACTAATAGAAAGAAATATAGAAATGAAATTTTGACACACAGGGGAAAGAAAATGAGTGCTGATTATGAGAGCTGTCAGCTCCGTCCTTCTCTCATCTCGTTGTGGCTGTGTGAATAGAGAAATCAAATTAAAAATGCCTGAATGTATTCAGGAACCCAAAGGAGAACATACTGATCTGCAGATAAGGTCAGATACAGACCCTCCAGTTTTTGAGCAAGGCGGGAGAACTTCAGATGTTTATGAACGAGGGAGCAAGGATCTCCAAGGCTGGCCAAAAGGGGACCTTCTCTTATGTTCTTTCTCCTGAGAAATAAATCTCAAAAGTTAGATATCAAAAACCGGCTGCTGTGAACATTTATAGACGGCATACCCTTGGGCAAACCCGAAAAACAGTAGCCTTCAAACAGCCTCTTACAGGTGGAGGCAGAAGGAAATAAAAATGACAAGACTTTACCTGACCACAGTCCAGCAGAACCACACAAGACATCTCCCGTACCCTGGAAAAGGGCCACTGGTGGACGTGAGCTCATGTCTGTGGAGAGCAAAGAGGGACTTGATCACCCCTCTAAGCCAGAAGGAGTTTACTTAGTGGAGTCAAGAATATCAATTATCCAAATGTTAAAATTTTCCCCAACTTCTTCATCAAACTTCTTAATCTCCTGAGAGTGTTCAGACTAAAAAGTCATTAAAGTATCATTTTCACTCTGTGTCCCTTCTTATTTTTGCATTTCATCTCAGGGCCCATTGCTGCTACTTAAAGGGAAGAAATAGTCTTTTGACTGGAATAATGACAATTTGGAGGCCATTGTTTTTCTCTATTGTGGATCTATGCCTTTTTCTGATATACATGAATTCAAAGGCTGGTGTTTAGATCTCAGGCAGGATAAAGCCAATGTTTGCTTCAGAAGGATTTTCTCTGGGAAGAGTACGTTTTTTGTAATCGCAGAATGACATATTGGTCTGGGGTTATAAAGAGAATCTTATATTTAAAAAGCTATCTCCGAGATATGTGCTCCTTTTACTCAGCTATAAGCTAAGCAAAATACAGAGAGAGAGAGAGAAAGGGAGAGAAAATGAATTAGTTTGAACTTTTGCTGAGATAAATATGGCCTGATCTTTTAAGTTCAGTTCATCCAAGCAATCTCACTGAAATCAGTGGGGTTTCACCCACGTACTTGAAAGCAGACCTTGGCCCCACATGGCTTCGCAATAAAAAAATGTTTTCAATAAATTTGGTTGTAATTAGAGACAGGACTCAGCAAAGTACCTGCCTCACCTGCCTCACCAGCTACCTCTGAAGAAGCCACATGTTTCGTGACTGCATCAGGATGGGGTGCTCTGTGCAGTGCCTTGTCCCTCTTCCCGGGCATACCAAACCCTGTCAGCTGCTCGTGCTTTTGGCAGGGGCTGCAGGAGCCCCTGAAGAGATGCTGGCTGTGGCGGCCACGCACATTGGGCTGGAGCTGGAGGTAAACCGGATCGCAGGCGCACTTACCTTACCCGAACGGCGATGGAAGACCATTGCATAGGAGAAAATGCCTCTGCTCAGCACGCTGGTCCAGAAATGGCAATATTGACTTAATGTATGCAAAGCAGCAAGGGATAAACTAGTCTCTTGTCTGACTGAAATTGTGTCGAACTGAGAGAGGGTGTGAGTGAGCGCGTGTGCACACGTGTGCGTGAGCAAGCGAGCGAGTGGAGGGTGGCAGCGTGCCTCCCTCTGCCTCTACCCTCAGCTCTAACCATTTCTTTGCAGGGGTTTCAGATCATCTGCTTTTCACAGGCATTGAAAGCTAGTGGGAAAACTGAAGCCTGATTGTGACTGGAAGCTAATGTAGTCTACATGCAGCAGACATCTAATATGATGTTATTTATTCCCATAGATCTGTTTATTTTGTTTTCAATTTACCAAACCCTGTGACACATTCCCAAAGGTGCCTTGTTGTACAATACGTTGCACACAGTAAGATATTCAGCCTAATTCACTCTTTGTTTTGTTTCAGTTCAGCTGCATGAGGGCACAAATGCGTCTGTGTTATATCTTCTCCTGTGACTGATGTTGCAGACTATTGCCATAGGGTTTTGTGAAATGGGATCTTAGTTAATCTAGGGCATTGTCTTTGTAGTGCTAAATTCTTATTTGCAAACATAATGTGCTGGCATTGATGCAACAGGAGAACATTAGTGATATTTTTTTCGTTTAGAATAGACTGTATGTATGTGTTTTTAATAAACTTCTATTCTAAAGCTTTTTCTCCCTATTCTGCATTTGATCTGAGACATTTATAACACATTGCATCATGTCACATTGATGTCTTTAGCCAGTCAAGCCAAATATTCATAAAACCCATGCGCCCAAACAGAAAATGTACAATGCTAAGGAGAAAAGTACATGATATTTTTTAAAGCATCCACAGGAAGGCAATTCTAGCCTTTAAACATACACACAAGTCCAGACACACACATACAAAAAAGTTTTTGAAAAAAAATTTCTGTCCGTAGCCTGATCTCAGCCTGGAAGGATGGTATCACTTAGAAATCAATGGCTTTTCGTTGCACTTTGTTGAAAGCTCTCGTGTTTTCATTTTTCTTTTATTTTAGGAACGTGTTGTTATTCAGTATACTGAGGACCTTGTCTGAGGATCTGGTGCAGAATCAGGAATTCCTGATATTATAAAAGTGATATTATAAAAGCGTGCTGCAGACAAAACTTGATGTAAACAGGATCTGGAAGAGATTTGATGAGTTGTGAAAAAATGAAGATGGGATGCAGATTCATTCATAAAACAGCCTGTGGCTAGTAAACATAAAGTCTGATTGATCACAATTACTGCAGTTCGTAACTGGAAAACCAGACGTCGGAGGACATGCACAAGGTAAAGCTGGTCTGACTTCAGAACTGAGCCTCATGTATTTATTGGGTGGCAACTACAGAAATCCAGCACTTGCTTGTGATGGGTGTGTATCCATAACAGCATTTAAAGTGGTTTAATTTTCACTTCAGCAAGCTTTCAGACTGATTATCAAAAGGGCTTTCTTAGAAATCTGCTTGCATGAAGAAAACAGATCTCCCATGCATGTCTCCCAGTGTGCACAATTGTGTCTGGCACAGCAGAACTGGGCGCTTCATTTTGAATTAACACCGACCGTGCGCCGTGCGAGCAGATGACTCCCCATCACCAGCTATTGCTGCAGTGAGCTGTGCTCGTCCCCTTGGAAGTGCAGGTGAAAAAGGCCCCATGAGCTGCCACTTGCCTGATGGGTCAGCTCTCTGCTGCACAGCTGGGCGCGTACATTCAGTGAGCAACTGCAGCTCAACCACGGCAGGTCAGTTAAGGATCTCCTTGTAGGAACACTCAAAACCTGGCTCTCCCCTTTGTGCAATCTCCTATATGCCCAGTAGAAACAACCCCATGCAGTATCGTTGCCTTTAATAGCCATATGCTCCATGTTTCATATACAGAAATGGAAATTTGATATTACGTATCAGCAGCAGAAACCCCCAAAACTAACGGGAACACTCAGGGGCCAGGAGAAGAGATGGCACACAGCAAAGCGAACAATGAAATGCTCTCTTCTGCCCAGTGTCCACATCAGCCCCTGATGTCTGGTTTGTGGGTACGCTAAGCACACTCACATCGAGAGACACCAAAGGCCTTGATGAAACATTAGAAAGGTGGTATGATGGTCACATACTGGGGATATCTCCCCATTTACCAAAGTCGAAGATAATGTCTATGATATCTCAAATGAGGTCCCCCATATGGTTGGAGATCTTTCTCTGCACTTTGTAGTTCTCCATCTGTGAAAGAGCAAAAATATTTCCTCATGATACCTTAGTGGAGCTAGAGGAGGACAAAACCACGAAGGGTTGGGAACCACTCAGATACCAGAGTGACAAGTACCAGAAGAAATGTCCAGAGAATGACTCATTCTGCCTCTGGAGCAGGCTTTCAACAGCACTCAGTAAACTAGGCATGGGACCACTCAGTAAGCCACCAAGACAAATTATTGCAAAGCTGCGTGTCGAGTGAGCCCCTGCACACCATCCGTGTGGAGTACGCTGGGGTGCAGCCACCTACCCATACTACAGCCAAACCACCACTGGGCTGCTGGGGCAGGAGCCTCCCTCGTGATGCCGAGGTGTCAAGTGAGGAAGCAGGAGCTGAGTCAGGAACCCCTCTTACAGGAAGAGAAGAAATGGATCCCTGCCTCTTTGCAGGGTCTTTGGGAGCTTGCTACTGGAGAAGGACCATTTTTGGTCCCTCTTTAGAAGAAGGGCCAGCAAATGAGGACAAGAGGAACAAGGACACAGCCAGCACCCAGCGCAGAAGAGCAGACTGGTAACAGTTTCAGCTGTGTTAGCCCTTTTTCTACAGAATCTTGGAGTCAGATACCAACAGACTGCAAGAGCAAATGAGTTTGGTTATCTTGTCTTGCTGACTCCAACAGGCGTGCTGCCTAAGACTTGGCTACTGCTCCTCGGCAGCAGGCTTTTGTCCACATCATCGATCTACCACAGACCACATCACAACCCAGCAAGACACACAGTTTCTATAGCAGAGTGATCCGCCAGCAGGACTACCAGGAATGTGACAAGCACGTTCCTGTCAGAGCCAGTCCTTTACCTGCAGGAACAAGAAATTCACTGATGGAATTGAGAGAAAATAATAACAGGAAGGGGTCAGGGGGTCTAGAGGCTCTCGCAGGTCACTCAGCATTTCTCCTGTGGATCCAAGCTCCCAGCTATTAGACAGAAATGAATGCTCCTGCAAATTCCTGCTTTCATTTGCTCAAAATGTCTGCAGCACCCACTGTCCCTAAATTTTATCATCATAACTTGCATATGGATTTAAGACAGGAATCTGAGTGGAAACACCACAGACAGCACCTGGCTGCTCCGAGCCAAAGCGAAGCAGCCATCCTGGTGTTTCGGATGCAGCCCTCTAGATTTCTCTTCACCTGCCATCCACACCAGGCTGCTGCCAGCTGACAGTGCCATTGCCTTCTGTTCAATGTGCCACAGCAGCCTCAGCCCCTCTGCTGCCCTGGCAAGAGCAGGCGGTGGGCTGGGGACACATACGTCTCTATCTGGGTCCCCAGGTGCAAACACAACCCCAGGCTTCCCTTTGCTGACTCTTTCTTAACCTTGAATTAAAGCAGAAGAATAAATCAGCTGAATGATCTGCTTTGCAAATTCATAGGCAAGGCTTACAGACCGTGAGCAAAAATGAGAAGAAGAAAGAGCAAGGCTGAGAGGATAGCCAGATGTCCCTAGCAAGGGAAAAATCCTCCTGGAGCTGGGCATCTGGATTTCACAGTTACCAAACACCAGCAGTCACCACCATATGCTGAGCAGAAAACACAAACCTGTTCCACACCCCCAGCGACAGAGGAACACATTGGCAGACTGAAGAAGCTTAGCAGGATTTGGGGGAAAGTCCTGAAACTCTCTCAGCGTAAGACATCCGCTAGCAAAGACCTTATTTGCAACAGAAACGAGTCCCTTCCTTCCCCTGGTGACCTCCATCCTATCTGGATGAGATGTGCGTCTTCTTTGTGGGTGTCTCCCCTTGCTGGAATTTGGAGGTGTCAGAAGGCCATTCCTGACATGGGGCCACCTGCAGCACTGCACTTGCTGTGGCCAGATCTTCAAACCAGACGCTGTGTCCTGCATGACATAGCAGGGTCAGTTGAATGTATCTACCAAATTGCTTGTCTCTCCCCTGTGCGTTGGTGGAGGAGGGGAGAACAGAGAGGTAAAGGGAGCTGGATTTGGGTTGTGGGTGTGTGCTGGAAAGGCATTGGGTTTTGTCTTCCCGTTTTGTCTGCTCCTTGTCTCTTAGCTCTTGTGCGTATGGCTTTGTTACGTGTGAGCAGTCATTGCTTTCGGTTCCTGGTAATTCAATTCTATTTCTGCTTTCAGAAGTTCAGTTCCTAACAGACTAAGAATCAAAGGCTCTGCCTCCTACCCTTGGATTTACTCAATCATTTCTTCTCCTTTGTCTGACCAGATGTCCCCTGGTGACACTTACTTACCCAACCAGCCCTCCCAAGGTGCTGGATGACATTCAAAATCCGTCCGCTGGCCGTTGCATGAATTTTGAAGCTCATGGCTACTTGCATAACACAGGATGCAACCTACCACCCCTTCTTCTGCTTCCTGCACATCCAGGTGGATGACTCCCAAACATGACAAACTGGCAACAGGAGTCTGTGTGCGGGACCTCCCAGAAGCTGAACCAACACATGGAAAAGCTGCAATAAGGAATGAGGATTCAAAGCAGTAAGAGTGATCAGAGGTTGTGGCACGATGGAAGAAAAGCCACCCGGGAACTAAGCTATTGCTGCCCAGGGGATTTTTCTATTCTTACTAATCAGAAACTCCCAGAACCTGATGGTCTTCAGTTAATGCTGACCTCCAGGGCAGGGCTACGCGTTACAGCTGGTCATTCAAAGTAGCTTTGATAAATGTGTTGCTGCCAGAGGACAAGAATGTGTTTTCAACAAGGTCAGGTGTCCTGTTATGTTGCAGGACATGATCCTAGCTTGTGTACTAGTTGTCTGTCACATTTCAATTGCATGACACTTGCTGGATCTACCTGCCTGCTGTGGATTTTCCCCCCTCCACCACTGCTTCCAAATCCTTGACCAGCATTTAAGGACATACCAATAGAAAAATGGCAAAGCTGGTTTTGTACAAATGGAGTTGGTGGAAGCTACTGGTTCGTGCTCTTTCCAGACAAAAATTATCTTCTGATGATTGTGAAAATCCCATTATATTCTACATTTTGAAAAATAAAAGTTTTAAATACTCATTGTGTTCTTTTTTGTCCAGTTAAAGAAAAACACCTTATTTAAATAGCCAAAACCAAGTAGCCCTTTAAAGAAGTACCTAGCATGCACAGCCACAGAAAAATTAGTTAGTCTCTGGCCGAGGGCTTTTTACTTAATACATATAAAGGACTCTGTGTTACTGTCCCTATTACACACGCAAGGCAGATTCCACAGTGGACTACATTTGGTCTTGCATGCCTATTTTCTCCACAGTTTTACTTACCATTCTTACAAAGCATAAACAGAGAAGCATGTGCTTATATATTTTGAAGAGCATACTTCCTCATACTCTACAAGAATACCCTTTCATCATTTGCAATTGTGCCCTTGGAAGTTTTAGCAATATTTGTTTCAAATAAGTTTATTTTTGTATGATTGATTGAAATCTCAAGCTGCAATTAAGAAAATTGCAGCAAGAACCATTAAAGGGATAGCGTCATTTTCTCCCCTTTCCACTAAAATGTCAGGTTTCAATGTCACCGCAAGATAACCCAATCGCGTGCTTGTACACCGTTCACCCAGGCTAGAGTAAGCGTAAAACCGTCTGGAGTACTAATTACAATTGACTAGAAATAATGACACGTGGCAGAAGGAAAATGAAAGGCCCTGGTCCTTATTACTTAACTGCCGAGGTGTATATGCCCAGTAATGCGGGTTATTGTGAAGCAGTCTATTTAGTAAATATACAAACATCCATCCCCACTTGTAGATTAGCCTCAGTCCCTCCCCCATCTCCCTCTGTCTCTCTGCCCTTTCTTTCTCTCCAATTATAAACCAGCACCAGGTTTTCTCATCAGCCATCTCCATGTCTCCAAATGGCTTTTCAGTGTCAGGCCTATCAGGAAATTAACTCATCATGCAGTGACAGCTGCTAATTTTTTCCCCTTACATGTCAGATGGATCGCCTGCTGAAGCTAATAATGAATCACCAATCCCTGATTAGAAGGTGCTTCCGAAACATATAACTGCCATCTGAGCTAACTTTTTTCTTCATATAAAATGATATCACCCTAGAGGAGTAGAAAACGAATTGTATTCTTCAACAAGATGGAACAGGGGTAGGCTGTTTAAGTGAGCTGTGTGCTATCTTAAATTATGGGCTAATATTGCACAGTAAAATAAGTAAAAACTTACAGCTCTTTTTTATTTTGTCAAATGAATGACCTTTTTTCTGTTACTTAATCCTCTCACTAGAACTACCTTTGTTTCAAATTTCAGGAGTGGTTTTGTCTTCATCCTTCTCTCTTTTTTTTATTCTGTTTACAGCTTTTGTGCTCAGGAAGTCTACTGAGCAGGGAAAGTTGGAAAAAAGCTCCAGAAGTTGCTTTCTGAGGCCTGCGTCTGCCACAATGCCAGCTCCTTGTACCACTCTGCCAGTAGCTCCAACCCCATCTCCTAATCCCTAGGATTTTCTAAAGGGGACTCACCTGCATTTTCATCTTAGGTTCAGTTCAGGGATAGCCCAAGGCACAGGAACTTCCACACACAGAGATTCCTACAGCGATTATACGAGCTGAATCCACTGCCCACAAAGATCACAAATATATTTCTTCTAGGACCTCACACCTAACATTTCTGGTATTAGAGCAGCATTTATAAATGACAGCAGTGCTTGCAGCACTATGCACAATCCACATGTGCATACCTTAGCGCATCAACTATTGGCTCTGGCTCGTCTCACTTCCACAGCGATGTGCAGCTGGTAGTCAGGCAGAATAGTATGTAGCTGTGGGCACTTTGGGTTGTGTTGGGTTCTTTTTGTTTTGTTTTTGTTATAGGAAATATTTCTCTAAACATAGTTTTCAGCTATCTCTTATCTCCAATTTCTCTCCAAAGATAGAGCCTGAATTCAGGGGCCAGGAGACACTGCCTCAGGAGGTGTATATCTGATTCTTAAGAAATGGAGGATGAAACTGCTTGCCAGAAACATCTCTTCTTCCTTTGGCCTTGTTTTCATTTAGGGGTTTTTTGTTCACTTTTGGTTGTTGTTGGTTTTGGCTTTGTTCCCCCCCCCCACCCCTTGCATACTAGTAGTTCAGTGCTTCCTAAGCACTTACCTGTTTACTTATCTGTTTGGCATCATCTCAGTATGATCCAACTTTGTTAATGCTTATTCAGAATGGGTAACAAAGAAGAAATTAAGTCAATGTCTCTGTCAGTCAGAACATCAGAAGGCAACCGTCTGATGTGGGAACACTGCACTCTCAAACCACTTCCATTACAGCACAGCCCTTGACTTCTCTGGGAGACAGGCAGCTGAAGATGTTCAAACCAAACAGCAAAACATACTTTTAGGTGTGAATGGCTGCCTGGGCTATACATCTTCCCAGATTCACAGCACAAGTTCTTCTGCTATGCTCTGATGGTGGATGCTACCTGTGGTAAAGGGCTCCTGCAGCCCCTGGGCCTGCTCCCCGACATGCTGCGGGCGCCCCGCCAGCACCGTGCGTGGCCATCCTGGGGGGTCAGGCCCTCCTCAGGTGCCGCTCCACCCTGAGCGCCTGCCTCTGCTGCCGCCTTCCCCGCTCCCCAGGGCAGAGGGCAGGGGAAAGCTTGGCAGATCTGTGGAGTGAGGCAGCTAACCTCCTCCCAGTTTAGGATACTGCACAGCGCCAGTAGCTCAGGCATGGGAGGAAGACGTGCCAGAGATGAGTTTCCTAAGCCCTGGGAGAGATCTGCCGTAGCCTCAACTTTCGGTGTATGGCAGAGAGTATTTTAGCATAGGGTTGAGATGGTGTGTGGGGTCCTTAAGCAGGCTGTCTGCACAGGAATGAGTGTCACCCTTGATTTCTAATGTTACATTTGTAGGGCTCTAATAAGTTAACTTTAAAGTGCACATTAAAAATGAAGGGAAAAAAAAAGCCCTAGAAAAATATTAGCTCTCCTGATCAGGCTGCGCTCAGAGAGAAGTATCGTTAACCTGAGCTTCCAGGTAATTACAGCACACAGTAGGTTAGTGAATCCTTTCCAATGCTCTCAAGCACAGGAACACCTACCACTGTTTTTTTTTAATGCAAAGGTCTGCTCTTTTCATTGTGCATACAATGTGATTGCTGGTTTGACACTGCAGGCTACACTGGTTTTATGAAGGATTAAATGCCACCTGAGACATATTTATCCTAAATAAATCACAAATGGTAAACTGCAGCATGTCAGTGTCAACACCCTGTACTGCAGCAGAAAGGTTAGCCATACAGGACTAAGCACAGCAAAGAATTAGCATCCAAGCTGCAAGACCACAGGGCTACAGTTAACAGGAGAAATGATCAAGAAGAAATATTTCCACTGAAAAACATTCCGTTTTTTGAACATCTGTGAGAGTCTTGCAGAGGGCCATCATTTTGTAAAGGTCACCTTTTTCCTGATAACAAACGGGAGTTGATCCTGTCACTGTTTGCTGAAGACAGTATTTAAGAGTAAGTGAACAGCCTGTCATTTTTAAGAAAGATGAGCAAGTCAAACTCGGCTAATTATGAATCTTGATGTCTAACTTGAAATTTACTTTTTTGGGGGTTTGACAAAGACACAACCTTAATTCCTGGAAAATAATAAAATTTAAAAAAATAATAATGAAAAGAGATGAAAAGACAGCAGGATCTTATAGCCCCAGAATGAAGCACCTTTTCTAAGCTCCATCAGAAAATACATTTTTAAACAGTTGCTTCAGGAAGGAACTATTGTTTTACCTCACCCAACTTTCTTACAGTTGATAATTTTAAGATATTAAACATGATAGGAAACCCAGTTATCTCTAGAGTCAGCATGGCTTATACCCTAAACACTTACACAATTATATTAAGCATGCATGAGGCACACTTCAGAAATTAGATTCTTTTATCTTTATCTATCTAGCAAGCTAGAGAAAGGAAAAGAGAAAAGAGAAAATGCACAGACAAAACAGATAGCATTCGTTTGCTCCCGCTGAATGCCAGTTCTGTTTATTGCTTAATATTAAAAATCATGATGCTTCATTTTAATGCTAACATTTTATTTGAAAGACAAAAAAAATAATCCCCAAACCTTGCCAGTTTATATTTTACTTTTTTTTTTAAAGAAACAAAAGCAGTTGTATCATGAAACAAATCTTTTCAACATGAACTTGCATTGACCAATTGCAGTATATCCACAAGTAAATAACTGACATTCTGGACTAAGCAAGAAATACAAGGTCACCTTTTTTTTTTTTTTCTACTTGTTAATGTCAATGTCAGAATTTTCTTTAAAAAACCCCATAACATTTCAGAAGTCTCTCACAAAATGAACTGCAAAATGGTATTTATATGAAGCACTATTTATAAGAAAAGCAAAACACTGACAGTGACAATATTTTTTTTCAAAAAATGCACATTTCTTATGTAGGACTCTCATCTAAAATTAAGTGGAAGTTACAGGCATCAAGTTCTTCTTCCTGAATATGTATAATCAAGAATTTTCTGAAGTGTAGCTTTTTTGAGCTCTTCTTTAGGGAAAGTCCTATGTCATACCATGAAAGAGTAAGCTACTATGAAAAATTTGATTTCAGATGCAAAAAATACTTATTTTGATAACATATTTTTAGCCAGAGATATTTTAAAGTAAGATTCTAGAAAGCAAAATGTCACCTGTTCTTCTTTAAAATGAAGAAGGGCACTGATTACAATATGTAAGCTTACCTGTTCACCTTGTTATTGTGGGGTTTGTATTTTTTGCTTATTTATCTGTTCACAAAATGTTCATGTAAGTGGAATTACTTTATTCCTGTGATTGTGTTAGACAAAAATGACAGAAGGCAGGGAATGACCTTGAGATGAAACAACATTTAAAAAAAAAACAACAAAGAAAGCAGTGAACAGAACAATACCTACTTCTTTTTTTTTTTTTTTTTTGGGGGGGGGGAGTTTTTTATTCTCTTTTGTACCCTAATATGCTTGTTTTATAATAATCCCATATAATAATTCTTAGCGCTATTGTAACAAGACTGTACTATCCTTTTCAGTGAACTCCTCCTAGTAGCTGACCTTCACCTCCCACAGGGTGCTTATTTGTTACCTGGTGAGGAGGATGTTGTATTGAGAAGGTTTTACAGAAAATGTTCCAGGAATACAGTGCTGCCATGGATCTGATAATTTCCAGCTTTGCCCTGCATCAGGCCTAGTTGATGAAGCTCTTCATGCTTCTTGTACTTTGTTATCATCTCTCTGGCCTTGAATTACTTGTGAGCCACCCTCTGCATAAATGACCATACTTGTTAACTGTTCTGCTCTATCAGGGGATACAGCTTCTGTTTTTATAGCAGTACCAGCCTGCAAAATCTCTTGAGACCCAGCTGTCTCTATCACAGCATGTGAGTACACACCAGCCTCATCCTGCATGTCTGGTGGCAATTCTGTGACGATATAGTGAGTTGCACCTTCAGAGAAGTCACCATCAGGATCCTGAACCATGGCTTCAGCTATTTCTTCTGTTACAATAATCTGTGATATTTCCCCATCTGACTCAACTAAATCCATGTGCTCGCTTTGGACACTGAGCGCGTGGCTACCAGCTTCCTGCATAATTATCTGGGAGCCTTCTCTAGCTACCATATGCACAGTCCCTTCCTCATTTACAATGACCTGAGTGACACCTTCTTTCATCAGCTGGTCGGCTGCAGCCGTATCACATACAGCAAACTGTAATACTCCTTGGACCATTTTCTTGAAGGCAGCCTGAGCTCTCTCCTGAGATGCAATTATAGCCGATGGGTGCATGACCCGCGTCACTACTTCCATAGGTTTGGTATCTCCCTGAGTCTCTTGAACTTCATGGAACATTTGTATTTCTTGTCCCTCTGCATCCCTAGGAACGCTGGGTGTCTCTGGGTTTGGCATTTGCAGGAAATCTTTGTGACTAGACCTGCATCTGTCAAGGAGTCCAGATTTGTTTTCCACTTCACCTAGCTCTGTAACAGCACAAAGCAGGGCATCTAACGCCGAGGCAGAGTCTGGAGGATGGACTGTAGCTTCAGAAGTATCTAAAACTTCGTGTCGCATTATCTGCTGCAGTACAGCGCTACTGGAGTCAGGAACTGCATCTATTCGAACGGCCTCCTCCACATCAGTTCCTGTTCCTCCAACCACTACCACCTGTGTGGCACCATCTGCTAAATGCTCGGTAAGTATCTGCCCTGGAACCATACTACTCATGTGTGAGCCATTTTGATTTGTAGCTATGACTTGACCATCTTCTGTAATATGGACCACCCTGGCCATCTGACCAGCCATCGCTAGAGTCTGAAGGGTAGCTGCTGCTGTTTCTTCCACAGAGGCATCAATTGCAAAGTCGCCATCATATCCTTGAATAATAATAACTTGCTGAACTTCTTCAGGTGATTGTGGCTGTCTTCTACTGCCCCGGAAGACCTTCTCTTTAACTGGAGAAACCTCTCCCAGTGCTGCTGCAGTAAAAGGACTTGTGGTTTCCACAAAGGTTGCTCCTTGCCCCTTCAGTCGACACTCATAGGACTTGGACACAATGCCTACATGATAAAATATGCTGTTAACATGGTATCATGGCAAATATCAGTTCATTACTTTAACAAATTGTAGCTTAAATGGAAAAAAATTCCTTGACAATTTTTAGATTTCACTGGCAGAAAACACAGATAAAATGAGCAAGCGAACAAAAACAATTTGCATGTTTTCCAAATAACATATTTACAGGTTGAAATAATTGCTGAGTTTAACAATTCTGCAGCCTATTAACAATTTAAATGAGTTTTTAAAAATATGCTGTATAACAAAGCCCAGATAAATACAGTATACAGTTAAAAGCCATTAACACATCTTTTATAGAAGATCCTATCGGTGATATTTCAGTACTTCAGTAATGAATTTTAGGATCATATATTACATTAAACATATCTGGGTGTGAAAAACTGTGGCTGATCTTCTTAATACCCTGCTTTTGTTGGCGAGGTAATTGCCATGCTGTCATTTTGATGCCATTGTCTTCCCCTTCATTTCCCACCTAGCATCTTCTCCAGCACACCTGACTGACTCAGTCACTAGCCTAGTTACCTGGAGAAAACACTCTGTAGTTTTCTTACCCTAGGCAGGATATTCTATAAAATATCATCCACAGAAACCTCAATTACACTTCTTGATTATTTCTACATGAAATCAATTAACAAATTAAAATACCTGTAACCTCCACATTCCAAATGCTTGCTCTGCCACTCGCTCTGGTTTTGGGTCAATGAAGGTTTCCTTCTCAGTTCTCTTCACTAACAGTAAAGCTTCAGCAAAGCAAATGATGCCCACAACTGCATGAAGTCAAGCCCACCATTCTCAAAGCACAGCCTCGGGGCTGCCTCGGGCATTTTTGGGAAGACATAACTGAGAGCACCCTGTGACCAGCTTTGTGGATGTCTGTGGCAGAACAGCTCTAGCACTCGCTGTCTCCCCATGGCAGTGCCATGCTGAAGCACCCCTGAAGCTCCTGCAGGTGCCGGGGAGCAAGCTTTAGGCCACAACCAGTGCACACTGAGAGAAGAGGGGGTCCCGAACACTGAGAACGAGGTGAGGGTCTAATGCCAGATAGGCCTTGGGAAGGCTGATGAAGTCCATGCTGCTGAGACTACCTACACCCACGCTCTAGTTTAAATTCACCTACGCAAACTGAAATCATATCTCTGGAATAACAGGTGTAGAATCTTTTCACTAACATACATAGATACACCATTGCTTGTTTGGGATAAAACAAGCAAGAAAAAAAAAGACTCTTGTAGTCAAATTTCAGGCTAGCACTGTACTTTGCAAGCCACCAAGACACTTCTAATGAACAACATGTTCCGTTGAAATCAAGAGGCCAAGAAAATTATACTAAAGCTGATCTAAGGGGGCTCTTTTACCCGAAGCATAAAGACATCAGGCCCTGGATCCCACAGAGAACTAAACTGGGCTCTAAAATCCAGAGACTCATTTGCTTAAAAGTAAGTTCACACTTAGGAGCTGTGTTACTCCGAGACCGAATACTTGGCATCCTGCAGCCTCTAGCAAGTTAATATACTAAAGTGCATATCAAGCTACTATTCCAAGATAACACCAATGCTTAAAAGACTGAGCTCTTGCTGCCAGCCATCTATCCTTCCTACCTACCTACCTACCTACCTACCTACCTATCTATCTATCTATCTATCTATCTATCTATCTATCTATCTATCTATCTATGTTTCTTTCTATTGCAAAGCTTCTGGTGGCGAACTGTACTGTGAAGCACAAGCAGTAATTTTGTTAAGCTGAACGGCTGCGAATCACCTTCACAAGTCTGAACTGATGTTATACAACTTTCTCCATCTTAGTTTGCAAGGCAGGCTATCTTTGGAAAAGAAAATTAACAATTTAAACCATTAGAGTGTTTCCAAGTGATGCTGCATGATAAATCTGGCACATGCAATTGAAGTACATTTTGTCAGGCACAAGCAAGAAGGAAGCTTACTGTGGTACGACTGGTTCTTATCCCCACTTTTCTTGTGCTCTCTGTAGGCACTGACATTCACAAGACCCCCCAAAGAGCAGAAAAATAGGAAGGGGAAATCAACATAAAATGACAATTATCTTAGCTCCTCCACATTTTATAATAGAGTAGAAGTAATTAATTCTCTCAGGAATCTTGCTTTGTTGACATGATAAAAGAGGAGCCTGGCAGTGATGTGGCACAAAATCAAAATAACTCTACAAATCATGCATTTTCCACTGGATTTCAAAATCAAAATAACTCTACGATCATAATTTTCACACACACACAGCAAAATCATGACATCTTTCCCCTAAGATCATGATAATTTATGTATGGGACACAGCACTGGGGAGAAGCTCTGGTCTGGGGAAGGGAAAGAAAAAGGAAATTCATCCTGTTTTCATCTCCTCAAATAAATGCTGTACCCATGAATCTATGCAACTCCAGTCTTTATTGTGCAATTGAATGGGAAGTCTCCTGGGTGAAGAGCTATCCGGTGAATCCCTCGCAGCACTGATAATTATGCCATTCTGACTGCTTACTTAATCTATTTGAATCCAGAGGTGAGTTAAGCCACTTCCTGACCATTAAAGTAAACTACATGGGTAAATACTGCTGTCACTAAGGGGTGTGATGAAGCTTAACTACACCAACATCTTAACCTCAGCTCAGTGCAACCCCAGCTATTCCATCACAGTTCATAAATGCAATTGCAGGTCCATCTTTTGATTCAGCAATTTAATAACTTCGAGTGCTGTCAGTACTGCTTTGAAAAATGGCTCCTATAAAATGTAACAGCCTCAATCAGATTGTAAAAGATTCACCCACTGAAGATTCTTCCATTTCAACTATAATGAATTAATGTTGAGCTGTGTAGAAGTTCAAGTGTCATTTAAACTAATGTGAATCTACTGTAACTTTAAATTTTAACTGGACTATGACCAAGAATTTACTGGGAACATCAACTTCAATTTTAGTGATTTTTCATGGTAAATATGAATTGCAGATTCTACTGGTTTTCTTTTGCTTTAACAGTGAAAAGGCAAGTAGGGAAGATATTTAGAAAACAACATATTTTGAGGTTTAGCTGCTATTTTGACTTTGGAACATTGCATTTCTATAATGGAGCACTGCTATCCAACACAACATTTGTAGGAATTTTTATGTATTTAAGAAACATGTCACATTATTGGACTATATGTAGCAACAAATCATGTTGTCCTAAATCCAGCCTGCCTCTTGCCCCCTCTTAAAAACGGGTAAAGAGAAGGGGTAAGTGTTGGATGACATGGCAAACATAAGCTGCAATACAAGCCCACATTAATATTAGGAAAAGTGGACTTGTTGCTGAATGCATGTCATTGCAAATTAAAAAGATACACAAATAAGCATTAAAATGACAAAATATAATGATATGAGAGCTCATATTCAGACAATTTCTAAAGAGGTGTTTCATATCTAGGGGTGCAATGATCACAGAATTGGTTTCTTTCCAAGAAGTCTGTCATTTCAGCAGAGCCATTATTTATCAGTTGGAGTCCTGAGCGACTGTTAGTTTTTTATTTGAAAATGTCAGGATTTTTTAGACATTAAATCCATATTTGCAGGTTATTTTAATTCTTAGAGACCACAAACTCCTGAAATAGGGCTAAAAGAAATGCTTTGATGTTTAATGTGCTTCTGGGAAACTACAAATAGGGCTTAGTACCTTTTTCCCTCTCTTTTACTCAATACCTGAGTTTCTTTTGTGTGTCTGTTTTATTCTTTTGTTACTGTCATCATTTGTTCCCCACAGAATAAATACCTTATTCTTTTGTTAAGCTTACATTTAATTAAAATGTACAGGATTTGTGCAGTAAACTTGAATGAAACAAATAAAACAAGGGCCCCCTCTCTTGAAGGCATACGTTGTGAATGAAAAATGTCATTACAGACTAAAAAATTTTGCAGTAAACAGGGCCTACAGAGAGAAGTTTCCCCCGTAATGACATCCATAAAATACACAAATGGCACTTTTAGTACCATCCTGAATATGGCATTTTCTGTGCTCTACACACAATCTAAATGGTTTGATCATAGAGCATAATACTCCATTGGGTTTATAGAACAATCAATGTTCCATAAAATGATGTATTTATCCAATAGTAGGCTCAGCAGTTACTGGTGTATGACATTGTAGGACACTGGCTTTGTACTGTTCAGCAGCACACATGCTGGCTGTAAAACTTATCTAACACTACTTCAACAACTTCATCTCATCTGTGTCAAGTAATTTGTTGAAGCCTCAGCTTGGTTTAAAAAAACTTGTAATAAAAATTCATAGAATTTTCAGGAGAATGAAAGCTGATGACAATAGAAAGGTCACATTGTGGCGCCACTCACAGGGTCAGGGGTCAGCCGCAGTTCTAAAACAGAAAGTAGATTTCATGCATCGTGTAGCAGATAAAGATGGCATTAAGGAGACTTGTCTCAGAAAGAAATGCGTAATGCGTTAGGAAAGTCTGGGATAATATTATATGTAAAGCACCACTTTGCTCTCAGCCAGCAGCCTCTTTAGAATTCTAACCCTTCCCCAAAAGTTGTAGCAAGCGGCTGTGCATGGTGAGGCTAGGCTGAGGACATCCTTCACAAGGAGCACCTTTAGGACAAAGCAGTAAGTCATAAATGAAATAATCTATTACGACGACGGAAATGATCTGCATTTACGCAGCAAGTTTAAACCAGCTATTTTTCCTTTTCTGTAAAAGTTCTAAGAGGCCTGATTTATAGCACCCTATTCAGCAACACTTAATTTTTCATACTTTGGCCATTAGGTATGTTATTTATTGACACATGTGAATCTTTGGTATCTACTAAAATGCAATGAATGCAAATGCAAAGAAGCATCTTTTCCTTCAATTAAATACAACCTTCAAGGAATTTAAAAGATAAAGAAAACGCTACTTATATTTGGCATCACTTGAATGAGTAACTGATTTTTTTTATTTTAAAAGTTACTGTCTACATGGCAGTACAATATTTTCAATGGTATGGTAAGTCCACCATTCAAATTCATTAAGAAATAATTTAGGCCTTGATCAAGCTTCAAGTTCCTGCTCCTTTTTAAAAAAAAAAAAATTTAAATTATTTTGGTAATGATCTCTACTTTAATTAAGTGCAGCCTAAGAACTGTGGCACAATGTCACAACTTTGGGATTTCCTCAATTTTCAGAGGTCATACAGATAAGCCACATTTTTCAGATCTCTGCTCCTTAACCACAGTAAAAATTATTCTTTCTCATTTGTAAGGTTTTTATGTGCAAGCAATACATGGACCAGCATTTTCTAAACCAGATAGTTAAGCTACTAAATAAGAGGTTGTGAAGGCTCATTCACATCTTCTGGTGAAGGACAGAAAATAGGATGGGTCAAACCAAGAAGTGAAACAAATCCGCAACCCAAAATGGCTATGTCAGAACTATTATGTCCACAAAGGCAGCAAATGTTTGTAAAGCAGTACAAATAAGTATACCTATAGAGGATTTGACCAGCTCCCTAAGAGACAAAAAAATACTCTGCCATTGACACAAAGTACATAAATCTCAAGAGATACAAATGCAGCAAGGTTTTTTTCCTTTCAGTATATTATTACTATAAAAAGAAAATTAAGCAACAAAATTCCAAATAATGTTCATAGTTCATTTTATACTTAAAAATCCAGTAATGACATGTTTCAATGATGAAACTAAAAACATCCTTGGCTTCTAGCTTTGTCCTTAACCACTCAATCATGTTTAGAAACCTCAAGGTCTTCTAAGAATTGCTTGGATAAAGGATGAAGTTTTAACCTTTCAGGTATCTTAAACAAAGCAGCAGATGTCCTTTTAGCTTCCTTAAAATGTAAAAGGAAATATTTTTGCAATTTTTTTTGTTTTGAAAAACAGACTGAAATTTCCTGCTTGTTATTTTTTACCTCCCACACCTTAGAGGACTGTGACAACAGCAACAAAAAGAAATAAAATTAAAAAAAAACAACCACCAAAATAAATAGCTGAGCCATTCAGTTAGGGTTTTTAGGCAGTTTGTTTGGTTCGGTTTAGTTTCCCTCCAGTGTCCAATTAACCTCTGGGAAAAGGCCTTCTCTGTGAAAAATTTCAGTTTTCTCTTTTCCTGCACTCAAGGTCAAAAATGAACACTATACAGCCCAGTGTTACAGAAGCTATGCAAATAAAAAAATATACATACCAAAACTCACACTGATCATGGCAAATATGTACAGTGTTAAGGTGCAGATTTTACACTGCCTAATCTGCACAGTAACTGATTTACTTGTAGACCACTCTTCCCCTTTCCCTGCTTGCCACCATGCAGGTTTGTCTTCTCAACTCCTATGTGTGAACAAAAACCTCACTGTGGCATATACAGCAGTTATCTATACGGGCAAGCAGCATTAGGAATGTATTTGGAGTATTTTAGCTAGCTCTTCCAGTACAATTTAGCAGCTGGAGATGAGGATGGCCAGCCTGGACATTCCTTGGCAGTCGCTACACTCTGGCCCTCAGTTTGGGAACAACTGACATTGATGCTACATGGATGCACTTTTCCTGTTTTATCCCCTGTAGTGCAACTGGAAAGTGCATTTTTAGCACTTCTAAATCAGAATCTCAATTTCAAGAGGTACAGATCGTGCTTAGTCAGACCAGAGATTTCTGTTTCCTAGGCAGACAGAACATGTAAGATAATATGAAAAATAATATGAATGCTAATATGAGAAAATCAGGGGAAAAACGCCCACAAGCTCTGCTCATAAGGAAAATGATGTGGATTTCTGAAATTGGTCTAGTCCCAGACAGTAACTGTTTTGTCAAAAAAAGCAAAAAACCCTTTTTGTCATTATTATCTCAGCAAGATTTTTTGTTTTTTCAAGAATATATATGTATAGATTCTGGTCTTATAAACATTTATTTATCAAGAGTACTGCTTACTGCCATAGTTAGCCTCAATAGTCTCAAAGGGACTAAATATGGGAGCTTGCATTATGCATTGTGTTTGCATAATCAGGCCCTTGGGATTAACAATTCTGAAAGTGGCTAGCCTTCCCTAACGACTGATGTACGTATGTGCACTAAAGAGAACAGACACTTGTAAGGGATACCTAGAATAAAACATCATGTTATTAAATGATCAAGCAGAAATTATATTCTTCTGCATACCTATCAAATACAAGTATCATGATTTCCTGTATTTATTTATTCTGATTTATGCACCCATTCAGTAAAAAGGAGCACCTGTTCTTTGCCTGAGGGCATGTCTCAACCCATTTGAAAAGCTCAGCAGTTTTTTTGGGGAATGCTTGGTTATAACTAGAAATAGTAAGTTTCCCTAGTTCTTTTTGTTAGTTAAGATAGCAGAAACTACCATTTCCAACGTGATAGTCATATCTGTATTTCATTTATAAATTCAACTATGTTACAGTGTATACTCATATCTTTCCAGAGTAAATTATGGGAAATAACCATTTGTCTTCATTGCAGACACTTTTGTATGTATGGTAGAAAACAAACCTCTATTCAATAACTGCACAGAGGCACTATTAAAATCAAATTTACAGTAAACAGAACCTGCAGCTGGGGTAAAACACTAACTGTTAGTATTTTAATTATCAGCGAAGCTTTCGGAGGTCTAACATCTGCTCATAGCCAAATGACAGCAGCTGCTTGTGTACACTTAAAACAATGTGAATTTCTTACATAAATATTAAAATGAATTGTGTGTTGTGTGTTCATTGTGGCTATATTCCTATTAAGCTGTTTAAGTATATAGGGTATTTTGAACTTCTTTCTTGTGGCAAATCTGTAAAGGGCTGACCTCTTCAAAAGAATGAGAGGCAAAGACAGCAAAAATTCTTGAGTCTGTAAATTGAAAATGTTTAGAGGCAGTACTAGAGGTCACCCTCTGCCAAGACGGTGCTAGTAAATGCTAACAAAACATCAGCGATAAGTTCTGATCATTGTGCACTACAGTAACTTCAAGGACAGGACTTCTCAGCGTGCAAGGTGTCAGGAGTCTGTGGGATGGGTTATATCAAAAGCTAACGCTCATCTCATAAGTAAAGCAATTAATGCACTATCTTGTCAGAAAAAAAATATTATTCTGTTTCAATATCCAAAGCATTGGAGATGTGTGTACTCTCTGCAGACTTCATCAAAATCATACTGGAATAAGCCCTGAGTCATATGACTCGAAGTAATAAACTTTCAGGAAGAGGGCGCTATGCTGGCCCAATATGAGATCAGTTAATTTTGCTTAAAAGGGTGAGCTTTATGACTTAATTTTGCAGCTTTTTATCTGGACACTAACGTACAGTTGATGTTTTCCTTTTTGCCTGTCCCCTGCTCAGGAATATAGGAAAGAAAAGTGGAGGAGTGACATACATCTGATCAAACAGTAGAGGCTGGCACAGTGAGAGAAAGAGAGCATCACAACCAGTTTCAGAAGAAAACAAGGGAAGGGGGTTCTATGGTTTTAACTTGTGCAGGTTTTCAGTGGGGAAAGATCTATTTCTTTGGTTTGATAGCATCAAACGTAACACCAGTCGCTAATAGTATTTATATATTTTTGCAATAGATCTACAGCTGGAAAGGAACACTACGATCATCTGGTCTGAAAGCTGTATGTCGTGCCAACTTATTTTGAAAAAACAACCGATTAGATGCTTCAGCCTTACATGTGTAACCACAGCATAGGATCAACCACCAGTACAGGTGTCCCCAAACTGGCACATGGCATAAGATGAAGGTGAATTAATTATGAAGGCAGTTCCCAGGCTTCTGACATCAGATTTCCCACCCCAAAAGACAGTCTCAGCGCAAGGGATCCAACAACTTCTGAGAAGGAGGGTATAGGGCTGGTTAGAGGTGGTCCCGCTACAATGCAGAGGCCTTCCCCTCTGCTGGGCCCTCACTCCTCCTGAGGCACTGACAGCATCAAGGGTTATCATGCCCAAAATGACAATTCTTGGAAAAGTTGCTGATTTTTCAGATCAGAGTGTCACAGGCTTAGCTGTAATGCTAGGATTATTTAGGAAGTGTGAAGCATGAGTACGTGCTGGTTCTGGGAGGTAGGATGGGAAGCAGAGGCTGGAGAGATGGGTAAATCCTTTATACCACTTTCAAGGGTTGAGTTTGTGACAAAGTCTTTTTTCATGATTCACCTCTGGTGAAGGATGGAAGCAGCATGTTTCCAGCATATCTTCAAAAGAAGAGCTGTTCATATAGTTGACCCTTCTGCTGACAGAAATATATTTTCAGTGCTACTGATAGAGTAGTACTTAAAGGAGCTGTCTTCCACTTTCAGTGTTAGAAGGCACTAGGCTGTACGTAGATAAAACAAGACAGAAGACACCAAAGGTGGTGCTTTCTGAGCCACCGCTGAGCACTACCGACGCCAGAATTGCTCAGATGGTGTGCGCGCCAGGGCTGCATGGGAAGTGAAAAGTAAACTGTTGCACTGCAGCTTTGCCTAAGTGCTCAGAAGCTCCTTACTCGAGTTCCTTCTACTTGGCTGCAAAGTTGTGCTTTCAAGATCTGAGTAATTTTCATATGACTCTGTTGACAAAACTACCTAAATTGTTGGTTAGCTAGAGGTAGAAATCAACAGCTTTTAGATAGCATATGGAGTTAATACTGAATTGGGAGGAAGTGTTAACATTATTAAAAAGAAACACAGGATGTAAAAAAAGTAAATACAAACCCAACAATGCAAGATACAAGTTCTGCTACTGCATACTAGCACTTGTGGAAAAAGTAAATATGCAAAAATGACATTCAGTGAGAGAGAAGTCCCTTGAGAACTGTAATGCTGAAGAAATTTAAAGAATGACAGTGTTCATCAAATTACATGTGAGTTTATGAAAATGTAAAACAGGAAAACAAAACAGGCCAAAGCAATTTTTAATTGCACATTCAAAGGCATGTCTACTGCACATTGTTCTGGTACAGATACAACTGAATTATGTCTTGACCTCTCTAGAGAAGAGATCTTTACTAAGGAATATTCAGAATAGTGAAACAAGAACTATTAGAAGGCTGACTTGCATGGAAATATTGAAGGCTTAAGTGCACATATTCTGGCTACATATTCTGCAAATACTGAAGAGGGAGGAAAATTTTTGTCCCTTTTGGATCAGCATAATCTGATTTTGATGAAACACTAGAACATTCATACCGTACTGCAGGAAGATGTTTGGACATGGTGAGCAATGGAAAGCCAATTCAGCTACCTTGCTCACTTCCAGGTGCCAGGGTGACAAAGCTCCCAGATGGAATAAATTGACTACACAGTAGTTAGAATATGATTTAACCCAAGCCATCACCATCTGTACTGCAAATCCATACTATTCCAGAGCAGTTCAGTGAAACATAGCATGTGATGCTGCAGTAACTACTTAGTTAACTTTTGTAAACAACTCCATTCTGAACTGAAGTTCACCCAAGACCGTGGCGCCTTAAGTCTTAAAAAGCCAAAGAATTTGCAATGACTGTCAATCATATGAAGCATGAATCCTATTCAAATACGGACTAGTAAACAAACCCTGCCACCCTGTCAGGTCATTTAATTAGTTCTTCTTATTTTTTCCTTCCAGAGGCCCAATTTAGGCTAGGAAAAGAGGGAATATTTTAAAACTTAGTGATCACATTTTTCTAATATGTTTTAAATGCCACTTAGCTCTTACTTCTGATAGCACTTGTTCAAAGATTTATTATATATATGTCTACAACTGAAGCCAAATAATGCTTAAAACCATGTTAACTAAATGATGTCAAGTGCTTTAAAAACACCATGGTTCCTAGTATACTTGTCTGTAGCATGATGCACAGTGCAGTTAATGAACTTCTTATTCTGCTGTTACATAGGACCTGCTACAGCGTCATTAGGGGTAACATAAGTGGACCCCAAGCACTTTTACTATTGCTGGAACTTACACAACAGACAAAACGTGCAGGAGGACTCATTGTGGTCTGTCCTTTCAAAGATGAGCAGATTAAAGAGCTTCTGGGCAGCCCATGGCATCACATGTTGCAACTGCTGCTACGAGTCCCAGGTAGGCCTTACTTCCAGATTTCATAGCTGTATCTTTTGGTATATGTTCCAGTGCTCCAAAACCCTCCGAGGTTCACCATTTCTTTCAGTGTGTCTCCAAGTACCCTGAAAACATTATTCAGGTGCTTCTACTGAAGCAAAAAGACTCTAAAGCTATTTGAATGATAGTATTTTCTTTATGAAAATACATGTATGGAAATGTACACAGGCAGAAAAATTATATCAGTGCCTAAAAGAACAAGCTAAAGGAAGTTCTAAATTAATGTATTTCTTCTTCCACATGTTATTTTTTAGTGTCTCTTTCACAATAAAGTGAATTTTATGCAAGATTTTTAGGTCTATGTGCCTAAAGCTAATCTCCTCAATGCAGAATTAGGAAGCAAAATAAAATTGGCCTGCTTTCCACTAGTGCTAGGCACAAGCACATGCAAATGCAAACTGAACAGAAATTTAAAATCTAATAGCATTTATCTAACCATGTGTTTCTAAAACTGTATCTCCTGAATTGCTCATAATTAGTGATGTATTTACCAGTAACTAACACCATAAAATGAAAAAGCATTATTCTAACTTTTCAGGCAGAGAAGTAAAAAACAAGTGTGTTGCCAGGGTCACACAAGAATTCCCAGGTGTACTGAGTCCCAGTTTTATGTCTTAATCACAGCATTATCATTTCTTAGAAGAGCCTATTGTCAACTCCAAGAGTTGAGGTACTCCATTTACCCACAGTGAAGCACTAGTCACATCATTGCAATTTTCCTGATAATGCCCTGTCAATGAATCAGCCCCATGTTCATGAGCACAGAGGAGTTCAGTGTCCATGTATCCTATAATGAGGAATGCCGGGCTGCAATCTCTGCTGAGATTGTCATAGGTGTCCACTGATACCATCTGCAATTACAGAATTTTATGAGATGGAAACTGGTTCATTATGAAAAAGACTCAAGTCTACCAGCTCATTTCGCAGATGTCAGATGGTAGACTTTCTGATCATCACAATTCTTGCAAGCGCATAAGAAGAGGCCTGTAGTTAAGACTTTTGGGAATTAAGCATATAGCTAATGCTAAGCATAGGCTTAAATGCTTTTCTAAGTTGGACCCTCAGTTAGCCTCAGTCTATGACATTCAAAACAGGAACTTAGACTCGTTAATTTCTGCTTGACAAGGGCCAAACCAGCACTGGTTGTTCCCGCAGGAAGGCAGTCACAAAGTTAGCTAAAAATCACTTTTGTCCCAGATAAATATATCTCTCTGACTGATTTCAGCCTGATTCTAACTAAGCAAAGTGACTGCATGAACACGTTCAAAATTATCAGCTGAATTTCATTTTGAATTGTCACATATTCAGATAAATGAAGACATTCCTTTTAAAAGGCTAAAGTACATTAGGTATAACTATACATTTTTGTAATTTTTTAATAAGTTTTATCAAAAAATTCATTGTTACATTTAAGAAGAATGTGTAGAGTGGAACATGTTGTTGATAAACCTTTCTTCTCATAGAGTAATCCCTCTCATACACACATGTTTTTGCACTCACAAACAATGATCTATACACCTTCAAATCTGGTAACTAGCAGCTTAAACAAACATCTTAATTTCAGACAGTTCAGTCTATTTAAGAACAGAGAAATTAAAACCATTTTCTAGGCACTAAAAGTACAGATTTCTTCTGCAGCCATCAAGAAATGAAGCACTGTTTGCTATAATATATCTCCCTCCACCCCATCCAAAATGACCCTGTTGCTGCTGGAGGTGAACCTTGCTCTATTTATTCATTCCTTTTTTAACAAGAGACCACAGAAAAATCCAAGCTAACAGAGTGTTTAGCAAGAGACATAAAATACTAAATGCAGGCTAGAGCACTGCTCCAAGCTTTGGGTGAACTTTGATACTCTGCAGACTGAATGGAAGGTGCTGATGACAACTTCTATCGTCCTAAATATTAGGAAACCTGCTTATCTGAGAGACTTCCTTTCTCCTCATGCAACTACCTCAAGTGGCAGTGACAGAGATGCTCAAACCATGGTCTTTGGCCTTTCATATGTTCCTTTCACAGGCCAGTTTCCATAACAAAGATATACTCCCTCGTGGTCAATTTATCACAACCTCCCTGAACATTTCCCCTCCCACACACGCACTTGGTATCCCCTCTGCCTCATCATGAAAAAACCGAACAAAAGCCCACCAACCATACAAAAATTATATTGTAGATTTGTAGATTAATGGGCTGATTCTGGCATCTCAATTCAAATGGATTTACAACCACTGTGTTTAGCCCTGTGTGATTTCAAATAGAATTACTTCTGATGAATTTGAATGCAAATTCACAAAGCATTAAAACAAACCATGTTTAAACTCGTTGGTTCATCAGATGCAAATATCGTGCATTAAGCAGGGAATACCCATTCATGAAAATAATGAAAACTGACACCAATATAATAAAATCATTACAGGTTTATGGATTCTGGGACTTAAACAAGCCATACCCTTGCTTCTCCTAACTGATTAAATGCTTCTTTGCAGTTTATGTTTGATCTGCAATTCAAAAACAAATTAGTTTAGTCTTTGAGCCCAGAACCTTGGAAAATTGCTAGGAGGTTCTACCTCGGATTTGTCTGGGGAGAAGGGCTGGGTAAGGAGGGGAAACCGTGGGGGCAGGGAAGCTAGCAGTGCAATTGAGAACAGACAGCAGAGGAGAGAAAGCAGTCAGATAAATCGAGGCTTACAGACTCTACCAGCAAGCATTCATAAAACCACCGCGTGAATAGCATTGTGCAGAACAAAAGGCAATGATGATAAAATTGGGCACTTTTGTTTTATAAAGCTGGCACAGATTGGGTCTGTCACACTATGTGCTTCATTTTAATGAAACCTCAACCACCTTCACTTTGCCTCATGTTTGTAGACAAGGGGTTTAAGTGCAGTAGGGCAATGGATTGCCAATTATTTCTGGGATTGTCCCATGGTAAGCAAGCAAAAATGAACGCAGCCATGTTCTAGCTGATAAAGTAGATGTCTGGAGTTGCATCTAAACAGTATGTATAGTGTGGGTCTTCTATTAATCTCCCTTGTCTAATTATCATGAACAAGTTTTCATTTTCAGTTAGATGACAACAGCCTAGTTCAAAAAGTTTCCAGTAAAATCTTTGTATCTAGATATTACATTCTTCTCATTATGATGAGATTTAAAACAGCAAAACATTCCTCACTGAGGCATTTATTGCTGATAATGCACTATTTCGCTGCACAATCTATGCAGTATAAAAAGTTCTTTGCTGCATCATGATCTGCTCCAATTTGTGTGTAAATAGCACTCGTAATAAAAGGAAATGTAACATCAAGTTCTACTTAAATAACAGCTCCAAAAGAGGTTGGGCGATAACCTTGGAGCTAACACACAACAAAAAAATTAAGGGCAACTGCAATAGCTCTTTCTCAACATATTTTTGTTTCTCTTTTTCTTTTTTTTTAATCCATTCATACCAACATTAAGTATTTTAAACTAAAATATTTAGATTTATATGTTGGGTTGGTTTGAGGGCAATTTGGTTCGTAGAGTTCAGGTCTCATCTAAATGTGCAGCAAACACCAGAAAGCCCAACTTTGAAAGTAACCCTCTCTATAACTTTAACCAGTTGTCCCAGGAAAGCTCCTACTTCTGAAGACAGAGATCCATGAGTGAAAAGATCTAACTAGCTGTGAAGTCCTTAAGATCTACATTTTCAGATGTGAATGCCTTGAATTAGACACTCAAATCTGTATTTAAAAGACCATCAGGCATTTCTATGAGGCAACATGCAAACACCACATTGACAATGTAGCTGACACTGGACCACAGGGGATTTGAGAAGCCTGGCTGTTCTAGCATTGCACCAATTCAGTACCCACTGTCTCCATCAGCTTTTATAAATCCTTACCTGGCCATCAGATCAAGGACTTTCATTCCTATGACAGCCCTGCGATTTGTATCTATGGCTTCACTACCCCCAGTACGTGGTACATGGAACAATACTGGTCAGAGGTTAAGAGTAAAATCATGGCCACATTCAGGAAATAGACAAAACTCCCACTGATTCACAATGGGATTAATATCATTTTGCATTAAAACAAACAAACAAACAAAATCTGGATTCTGCTCATTCTTCATCATTTAATGCCAGTGCTCTGAGATCCATCCTGGCTGCCAACTGGCATTCAGATGCTAGCTAAAAGCTACCTAGTCCTGAATTGCCTGGATAGTCACTACATTTAACCATGTTGCTCTTCCCACACTCTTTTTCATGAGCACAGTCAACAGAAGTATTTGGGATGGACTCATTTTTTTACAAAGAGAGAGAAATGTCTGTCATGTTTTCTCATCAGTTCTGAAACTGGTCCTGAAATGAGACTAAAATAGCTTCTGATTACAGATATCTTCTGTGAACCATGAGGCAGGTGAGGACTTGTTTTTTCCTCACGACCTATTGGCTAAGTTCTTGAGTGCTACTGAGAAGCTGCTGTGGCATTAACTATAATTTGTACTGGTTGAAGTGATATATCATGAAAACTTGTCCTTAAGAGTTGCCGAATACCAGATCAAACTTGACTTCTCAGTGTTACATGCATCCCCTGGTTTTTTTTGGTTGGGTTTTTTTGGGGGGTTTTTTTGTTTTTTTGTTTTGTTTTTTGTTTGGGGTTTTTTTTTTCCACTGTATGAATGTGGGAGAAACACAATACTCAAGCATAAAGGACCACCTTAATCTGCATTAGAATGAGATGTACGGGTATGTAGTAAGTGCCAATCTGAGCACTCAGATGTGGAATTAGAACTTCGTATATAGGCACTTATTTTAGAAAGTGGATCTCAGAGGATATATAAGGTTGCCCACTTAGCTTGGAAAACCCTGCCCCAGTTTTAAAAGCTACTTGTCACTGCAGAGCAATTTTGAAGCAAAGTGGTATGTTTGGTGGCCTCATTTGCATGACAATACCCAGAATGCTCTCCTAACTCATAGCTATTTCATGGAAGGGCTGATGCATTCAGGCTCTGAGAATAAACCCAAATCATGTGGGTGTAACAGTGCATATAATTTTAGTACTTCCCCCGCCAATCCATGTGCAAAAGGTAGAACTATTGAAGTGGGTAATCATTATAGGTAACTGAACTAACCTGTTCATCATCAACATTTACTAGAAATCAAAATTACAAATGGTAGTTTGGCAAGTTTCTAACATGTTCATTGATTAACTGATCATCTCATACCCATGTGTATATGCTTTAAGCATTGACATCAGTCATCAAGGTTTCTGTCAAGAGCTGTCCCAATATATTAACAATCAATTAGAAAAATTAAACAATTTACAACACAAAGCACAGATATAGAATAATAGTTCATCAAGATGGACTTTGCTCATCTCCTGCACTTCCCTTGTCCTCTCACAGCTTGCTACACAAAATAAATGCACTACATCAACTTACACTGTACAGACTTACACAGTACAGAATATCACAGTCTGTTCTATTGTGTGGATTTCACTGCTGAGAAGCTGTAACACTAATTGTCAGTTTCCCACAATCAAAGTAATTTGGTTAAATAATTGGTTTACATTTACTATATTTTATTTGCCTCACAAAAATAAATGTTACAACAAAAGATCATCTGAAGAGGAGGGAATGCTATGGTGATAACACCAATATGGTGCCAACATATGGAGAAATATGTGTGTTTTGTGTGTATAAACAATGACATGAAGCTTTTGCTGTTTAGAGAACAAAGTTTTACACCTGAGTTAACTTAATATTATGATACGTGCATTCTGGTGTGTGTGTGCATGTGCATATGAGGGGTGAAATTCTGCTATTGGATTTTGGCACTGAAATTAAAGAATACTGTTTTAAATGCTGATTAACTAGTGATCATTTATAACTTATTCTTGGTAGATGACATTTCTTCTTTTCTATTTAATCTATCAGTTACATGAAGTCTGCACTCATATGCAAAACAATGGCTTTTCTATACCTAAAATCAGTTTGATGACATCATGATAACCCTTCAAGACATTCTTGGTTTTTCAGATATTTTTCTCTCTTTTATTTTATATAATATGTGGATTTGGCCACAATTTTTACAGCTCCTCCCCAGATGCAGAAAGGGAACACAGTAACTAAGTGCCTGCAGCAGTCGACAGAAGCTGTTTCCTTTAACCTCCCTCTAGACTACCAGGCGTGAAGAACAGCTGAAACATTTTCCTAGAGCCACCAGAATGGCTCTTTTTCCAAATGTTGCTAGAACAGCTTCATTCAGAATAGGCTGCCACCGGAGTTCCTTCAAAATTCTGCCAGAATGGCTTAAACTCAAAAGTAATTAAAAACCTCTGAAAAACTCATAAGTCAAGGGAGTGGCATAACACCCATTAATTACAGTGCTCAGTGATGTCACACCTGTGACTTATTAGAGGCTATCCTGAAGTGGGTTCAGAGCTGCTGTTCATAATTTATAATGGTATTTTGAAGACTGCCTATTGAAAAACAGTATCTAATTGGAATGGTACATATTTAATTATAGCTGACTGCACCATATAAGAATAATAGGGTGGCTTTCATTGTAAAACTATTGCGGATGAACACAGGTTTAAATACCAAACACACCACCACAAAATGGTGCACCTGCAGTGGGACCGTGACCCTGTGATAACTCTCATCTAGTTTGACTGTAGCTCTGTTAACTTCAGTCAACAGTCAACTCTAAGGACAGAAAAAAGAACTTTAAAGGACAAAGTGGTTGCTATTTTTTCCAGTGGGTCCTGACGTTGACTAATTTTTAATATGTTAATACTGTTACTGGAATCAGAAGGTCTATATATTTTTGCTTAATTATGCTTGGCTGTACTTGCAGGATTTAAACACTTGTGAAAAAAGTAAAATCCTGAATAGGTTATCCCAAATAAACAGCGATACATTTATTTCCATCAGTCCTCAGATGATACATTTTTGCTAGAATATAGGACACACTGTCTACAGAATATTAATTTAAATTATATAGAACAATAATACATTTTATGAATTTGCAGTAAAACTTGTCTCTAGTCATTTAGTCATAACTAGTCATTTACAGAAAAAAAATATTGCAATGCTTCTGCAACAGATTAAAACCTGCAATTTGCTTTTTTTCCTTTGTCTGTTTTGAGTTTAAATGGAAACAAACCTTACAGTATAGAACTGGCTTAAGGTCACCTGTCTACAAGGGATTACTGTGTAGTTCCTTTTATATTTTTCCCCCTACTAGTTTGAGGGACAAAAGGGCAGCAGTACCCTAAGGGCTTTTTCAAATAACCTCTTTAGCAAATAAAGTCATACCCTATGTATAGAGGCCATTTCATCCCAGTCCCATGGGCTGCCTGTAGGGTAAAATACTGAATTTTTCTGGCACATGTCAGTGAATGCGAAAAAGAGGACCACTACTTACAGAAAGTTAAAGGCTGACTGAAAGAATGTGAATTTCCTTAATGCACTAATTTAAAACATTATATATCGAAGCTGAAAAATCAGCTATAAGCATCTCAGAAACACTGGAATGCATTTATGTGAACCATACAGAGACTCACATACCAACAACTGATTTACTATGGCTTGAAAATGCATGAAGATTCAGCTTATCTGAAATCTTAAACAAACAAACAAACAAATATATTTTCTCTGGGGAAAATAAATAAAACTAAATTGGGCCTTTTCTTTATGGATGTAATCTTATGACTGTATCAACTTAACATTACCATAAACATCTCTGAAACCAACTGTCAAGAAGGAGTCTGTTATGCTTATATAAATTACTATTATTGTTGTTTTTATTGCTGCACTTGCCGCACCCCACTTCTGCAATTGGTTAAAAGATAGTGTGCAAAAACCAAAACTTCCAAGTATTCGTAAGGTATAAAATAATGGTTTTAAAACAAATGATTTGACAGCTGCAAATGCAGGATAACACCTAGTTACATTATAGAAACAGTGTGGATAATTACTTTTTTCAAAAGGAAAGACTCCATGGACCACAGCCCTGTCTGAATTTCCCTGCAGCTCAGATAATGTGCAGTAATACAAATCCTGTTGTCACCTCAACCTAAGTCTTTTTATCATCTATACATCAGTAAGAATGATGAGAGACGTCCCATGATTCTAACAGTCTTCCTTTGAAGGATCCACATGTTAATTACTGCACTAATTATGGTTTTTGAATAACCAAATGAAGTAAGCAGTCTATGGGAGGTACAGGCATAAACCTAAGACTGAGAAAATACTAGTTACTGAAGTCATCAGTGTAAACTGACATATTGAACATGCTTAAAAGAAGTAGAAGAAGTAGATTTTAAAAGACAAGCATCTTCAATAATTAGGGTTCCATACAGGAAAAAGAAATGTTATTTCTTAATGGCAAGTGCATTTAAACTGTTATCTAAAGATCTGAAGGTAAGCCTGCTTAATTCACTGCTTCTTCTTTTGTTATTAGGAAAACATAATTGTTCCAAATAATTAGCACTAGAGTACATCACAAGCTGACAACAAAATTATAGAAATCTTCATATTCAGATCCGTCTAGCTGGCTATTAGGAACAGTTTCTGATCATAACCCATTAGTTGAAGTGCTGTGAGTTCTTGATTGCCACCAAATAACCTCAGATATCTGCCTAAGTTAACAGCCTCTATTTATTCAGAGTTTTCTTGACAGTAAAAATTGCTTACGATTTTTACAGCTGCCACACAAAAGAACAGTATCAGATGTGCACACTTGGAAGATTAGGTGATAAAGTAATTGAAATGTGGATTTTAGACACAATTTTAACTCCTAACTTTCTAAATGAAAAACAGCTAAGGGATTTCAGTGTGCTACAATGGTACTATTGGCTTTCTTGTTTATTAAAAATTAAAATGAACACATTCAAAATCTTTCTAGTTGTGATGTCCATGCTAATTAAAATAAGATTTGTTTGGGGTGAGTTTTTTTGGCATAACAGCCCTACTTTGTCCTTTTTTTCCACTGAACACCAACTAATCAACAGCTAAAGATTTCTCTGTATCTTAAAACTCAACTTTTTTTTTTTTTTTTTTTTTTGGTACTTTCTTGTGAATAATGCCAGGCCTGTTAATTCAGTTCTTAAACAGCTAACTAGCATGAATAGCACCACAGCAAAAGCTACCAGAAAGCGTGGCATATTTTTAAAAGACACTGACAAACGAATCTTCTGACAGAAATCACTGCTGTAACTCCAAAAGGAATTAAAATCCAACCAAAAAACACATACATATGGTGAGAAGGGAAGCGTACTCTCTTAGTTACTTACCCAGCTTCAGTGAGCGGATTATTGATAATGTAATACAGACAAAATGAAAAATTGCTTAAATTTCCAATCTAATACTTTAGTTATCTATAATGCTATTTGAAGCTGCTTTCAAAATGTTTTTTTGTGATAATAGCTTGGTTTATAAACCTACAAAGCTTTATGTCAAATCCCGTGAGGGATAATTTTGATTACTAGAGTAATTAATGATGCTGGATAGTAATATGGATTTTCTGTTAAGATTTGAGTTTGAAGTTAATTAGTCTACACATTATGATTTGCTGATTAATTACAGATATTTAGTTATAAAGCGAGATGTTAATTATTAATCTAAAAAATCATCTAGTGTAATTAACTAAAACTTTGACGTCAGTCACCACTCTCCTTGTATGTAACTTCCAAGGTGTCAATTCTACAGAGAGAGGCACAGGCCTTCCCCAAAACGTAAAAAAATCCTGCTATCTTTTTTGTGTATACAGTATAGCGAACAAATTTTACTCTTAATTTGTCAGGACAAGCCACCCACTTTGAAGCAGGACAGTAACTTAATTCTCGTGGAAATACTGATCTTTCATCGCTTATTCTTACAATGTGCCTCATCTTATCACAGAAAAAAATGTGCTATGAAAGAAATTCCACTATGAGTCTTAACTGGGTGTACTCTTGAAATCATGTCTTAACCTCAGAGCTGTGATGTTCTTCTGACTGATGGGCTTTGTCAGTTCCCGTGTTAAACTCTGGAATGAGCTTCAGCGTTGCTACAGATATCTCTATTTTCCAGCAGCAGCAGCCGACCTAAGCAGTGCCAAGGAAAAACTAGAGCAAAACTGCTAATTAATGTAATATCTCAGTTAGAATTTGAAATCACCTTTTGTTTAAAAAGAAACCCCACCTTATCATTTTTCCCTCCCCCTTCACTTCTCATCTGTGAGGAACAAATCTTGCTGTTACTGTAAAGGGGAGGGGAATGCAATTAAGAAAAAGGGTTAAACCAAAAAGCATCAGCAGCACACCAATGTCCTGGAATTTACCCTAGTAACACAGACTCTGAACAGGGATCTGTTTACATTATCTCTAGATCATCTTGACAATATTCATTCTCTATTTACCTAAATGAGGCAATATGATGATATTTATTGCTCAGAATGGCTAAATATAGACTTTTCCTGAGCACTCAGTACCATAGTGGGAGGTTTTGCTCTAATCTACATCTTTAAACTGACAAGCTGGAGCATTCCTAATGAATGCCTCTTTTCATCTGGATGTCTGTGTGTATTTGACAGTATAAATATTTAGCAATATCGGAGTCAGCTTGTGATTTTACCCAGATGGACTGATTGATGCCTTGGCTTGACGTTGCCAAAGACAATCCATGTAGTTATATAAGCAATTTCCCTCTTACTTCCTAAGAAGCAATTAGGTGGCCAAAGGCAGCAACCCAAAAATAGTGAGAATACTTCTGGTATCAGCTGACAACTCTGAGGGATAAATAAAATATGGTACTTAAATTATTACCACTTTACTTTCATGAATCATGGGATTAAAGCTTTCACTTCTAAAGTACATATAAATTGCAGGGTTTCTTATGTCTGTAATTTGCAAGAATCCAAGTTAAAATACCAGCTAATCAGTCAACTCACATTCACCTTGGGAAAAGTACCACCCTTCCTTGTCATTTTTGTAAATTGCATGCCTAAGCACCAATGTTATTTTCAGGGGGGAAAAAAAGCTTGTTGTCAATAACATATATTGCAGTCTAGTTAAAACAACATTTGTTAAGGTTTAATCGCAAATGTAATCTGCTTTTAAAGTTTAGACAGAACGCTCAGAGAAATTCAAGGGACAGATAATAAATCATTTTCTCCTATCTAGGGTGTGAACAAGGTAGGCTGGAGTCTTGCAGGTGTGCTGCCTTTTTCTCCTGCATGTTGCAGACTGTTGCTGGGTTTTTCCATAAACCATTCGAAAATACAGGGACTCCAGCAGCTAAGAAAGAAGGAATTTTTGTACTATCTGACTTTCAAGCTACATAAGCTGCACTTTTCATATCGCTAAAGATTCCCAATCGTTTTATGCAGTTTGTACCTTCGGCATGTACTTTGTAATTCACAACATGTCCGCGTAACAAATTGCAGCATCAAGAAGTTTTAGCTAAATTTCATGCACACACATATAAAAATATCTGAATACACAAAAATCCCAGATACTGAATGTCAGCTTTACATTAGCTATGCACTGTTTGTCCATGTCGGTTTTACATGGTGTAAGATGCCTGCAATGATTATGTCATGTGCTCTTATGCATGTTAGTGCTTTGGGGGGAAAGAACAGTGGCACATTATTTTTGGCAACAGTAAAATTCACATGTCTCAGCTACGTTGTTGATTCTGCTCCCCTCCCTACACACCTTTAGTTTCTTTGTTTTCTATTAACTCATCCCAGTCTTTGTATAACCCATGCAATAACCCAGGAGAAAGGGCAAGGAAGACATTATTCTTCTTGACACTAATACCTATAAATCCTGTTCTGCAGTGATACCTCTCCCTATCACAAAGTATCTCAGCTAACAGAATTCTCCAAACTCAAGAGCTGGCACCATTAATATATTCCACAGGCAAGTGGGACACAATGCCCACTGGTAATCAGACATACACAACAAGGCTTCTTGGGGACTGACTGTCTGCTTGTAATGTAGAGGAGCTTTAAGTGCAGTACGTATCAGCTACAGCACATTCTTCTGAAAGGCAGCTCTGACTTACCTGTTTTATTATTATTCTGTGACCATCTAGGTGCCAAATAAAAATAAATGTATGCTGTTTTGTATTTATTGGATTTGATTAGTAATAAATTTGTTATTGAACAGATCCAGAGTGGGAAGGCCTGAGGCACAATCCGATGGTCTCTACTCACTTGATCATTATACCCTGCACTTTCAATCAAGCTGCATTGAATTGTGTTACTCTGTGTTTTGCTTTTGAATTGTCTGGTTTGAGAATGGAGGGTGGGGGATGAAGGGAGAGGAAAGTTGATGTTTTCTAGTGAGAAAATTAGGAAAGAAAGGGAAGGCTGTCCCTTTAAACTGCAAGACAACTACAGTACAATACCAAAAGAAATTTGGTGATAGAGTGCACTGTACATGGCACAATCCATTGCACAGGTTGACGTGAGAAATTACTAGGTCTGATAAGGCAAAGTTTAGAATGAACTGCATTGTTTTACAAAATATGTCACTGGGAAAAATGCATTAACTCTAATCAGCCAAAATGGTGTGATTCATTGCTTAATTTCAGGGTACCAGGCTATAAATTACATCAGGCCTGCCACAACTAATTTTTGCAGCGGCATACTAGATGAAAAATGAAATGTCCAAGTGGCTACAAGTGAAAAGCTTCCATCTTTCTTCCACAGCTGAATATTACTTACTCTAATGATGTATAATAGCCTGCAACTACACTTAACCTGTGCATTAAATGGCAGCACAAACTGTTTACCTAGAGTTATGAAGAAGAAAACAGCAAATCAAGCAAAGGAATCTAGAGTGTGTACATTAACCTCCCACATGCCAACATAATTGTCCCCTACAGATGATGTATAACACTGATTCCAAATCATACTTATTTTTTTTTCATTACACATAATAGCTTATGCTTCAAGTATCAAAAGTGTCAAAGCATGTGTGATAAATTGATGCCAAAATGTACCTAATTAATAAGTCTGATGATGTTTAGATTAAAACAGATGTTGGTTATGTTGTTAACGGAACAGCAGCTAATAAAAATAATTGCAACCTATATGCCTAAAAACTGCAGGTATTATTGAAAAGAACAGCAAAGCCATGTCATATCTGAACAGTACAAAACAGTTTGTATGCTTTTTTAGCTGAAAATGTTCTTTTATGTACAAATACCTAACAACAGATCAAAGCAATTAATCAGATCATCAGTACTAACAACTACCCCTTGTTTAAAATCCATAGCTAGGCTTTACATGGAGCTCACTTTTACTGGTGATACTCTGTGCACAATAAAAAATACTGTAAAGCTTACTTGTTATTACTCACTCACAATAAATAAATTGGATTCTTTGTTGATTATGTGAAAAACAAGATAAAGAACTCCAGAAAGTTTCTAAATGTGATAAAGTAATCCATGATTACTGGAAGTATCTTGTAGATACTATCAATTTTAACAGTTCAAATTCCACCAAAAATAAACTAGAAATTACACAGTATTTTAAAACTAGCTTCATCTATACATAAAACATCACAATATTTAAAACCTTGGGGTTTTTTCCCCTGATGGAAAATAATTGCTTATCGCTTTGCTTCCTTGAAAAATACAGTATCCAAGGAGAATCAATTGACAGAAAACCTGATGACAAAAAATTCTATTGGTCTGAAGCAAGTTTTGGAGAATCTGATTAGGTCTCATGCTGCAATACTAGGTATTCCATTTTTGCCAAAGGGCCAGCTATTATTATTAACATCATTTGTCTGAATCATTACTCTGCACCTTGGTTCAGCAAACACTATGAAGATGGCATGGTAATAAATGACCGCAGGATTCTTTCCTGCTTCAGCCTGTTTTTATCTGCCACCTCTCTACCGTCAGCTCCATCTTTCTGAACCTCTCTGAATCCCCAAAAGGGACGGGGCGTCTATTTGTTTTCCACTAGGTTACCACTCTGTCTATTGTTGTTTGCACTAAAGGGTACGAATTCAATTCATTCTTGTGACATAAAAGCACTGATACAGTAAATTTTTTGCCCAAGAGAAAACACAAACAAAGTTGCTGAATATGGGCTAAGATGTGAAGCGGTCGTATGTACGTGAAGGAGCTTTCCGAGACAGTCTTGCTCACTGAATATTGTTTTTTCTCTACCACAATCTAGACAATCACATTAGAACGTTTTAAACTTACACTAACCTTGCCAAATTGGTACCTCTTGCAAAACAGTGACTGTGTAGGAGGGGTTAAGTAATATATCCTATCATACCTATAAGCAAGAGAAGAAACAAAGGACTGGGAGGTAAAATAGCCAATCGGTAGCTACAAGATTAAGTAAGCCAGTGCTTCTGTGATAATAAGGGTTAGTGGGAATGGCAGATGAGAACTGAGGAAAATATCAAATAACCAAGGAGAAAAGACTTAAAAACAGTTAAAGAAGAAAACTGGAATGAGAGAGAAGTACAGGGCATTGACTAACCTTATTTTACTGCATGTTGAAATTCACGCAAATTACCTTTCCTTTATTCATACCTAAACATGGCAAAAAATAATGAATCTGCCATCTAAATGAATCAATCAAAACTGAACAGACCAGGGATCTGATACTCCACTCTGTAAAATAAACCCAAAACCTTTCAGAGGTATAACAGTCTCTTTCTTTTAAATAATAAAACATGCATATTTTCCTCTTTAGTGACAATTAAGTGTTGGAAAATACTATATCAGGTCCAGAGAGCTCTTCAAGATTTCCCAATTACAAACACCTAGTTTGAGATTACACCCTTTTGCAATACCATAAGGCAGATTTTATGAGATGGTCCATTCACAAAAGTAAGTTTCAATGACCCAATATATGTAAACATTATCAGGCTTTGAGGGAATTTAAGTCATGTAAAAGCAGTTATAAAGCATACTTGGCACTGGCTTTTCACAGCCAAGAGCATCTTGTTTTCCCAAATACACTGTTAAGAAGTGCCAAACTTGGTAAACCCTACAGAAAATAGCCAAGTACTTTCTTGTCTGAGTCTTATAGAATGCTTAAAAATAACACTCCTAAATCTGAAATGTTATAACTGCTTACAAAACCTGAAAGGCTGCGTTATACATGACTTTTTTCACTATCAAAATGCTCTACTTTCCTGCCAGAAGTTAAGAAGTTATCACTTGAAAATCACTGGCTAATCTAGCTTGTGCTAAGATGGATTTTTAATGAAAGTTTAATGAATGATAAATACTTGTTTCTTGATAAATGTTTAATTATGCCAATAATTACCAACTGCTGAAAACTACTGTTGTGTTAATAATGGCATTTTAGTACACAAGCAGTTTCATGAGTCATGATGCTGTTAAAGATCAGAATTCCATCTGTCTAATGCAAACTAGCAAAACAAAAGGAAAGTCTAATTAATATTTTGATACATTTTCCCTATACACTTTAAAACTGATGTCCTTTTGTGAAAGAATAAATTTACTTACTCCCTTTTTGAGAGAAGAAATAAATGTCTCAGAGCCATTACATTATTAATCATTACTACTATTTGAACCTAAAAACTGAAAGAGAAGAAGAAATCAAGCCAGACGTAGCATATGTATGAATGCTTTTTGTTTACTTTTTTGGAGGAGGAGACAATGGGCCATTATAGTGATGATGAGACTGAGTTTTAACCTGAAATATTTTGAAACATTTAGGTACCACACTACATTTGTTGCATTAATCTGCAGAGTTATTTAGGACTACTTCCCTGATGTCAAAAAGCCAGCAGACTGCAACCCACACCTCTTACAATTGAGGGGCCAAGGAACACCAAATTGTCATGGCGCCCTCCAATGGGGCCAGATAAAACGGAGATTTTCTTAGAAGTGCAAAGAAGATAACGATACAGATATGTAATAAATCAGGACAAAGGAAATAGAATAATATTGCTGTGAAAATTAATGGGAGATTAAGGAGATGTTCACTGACTTGTTTGAGGATTCCTCTTAATCTGAAAATAACTCCCATATTCATTGTGCTCATGGTACTTATTTCTGCTCTGCCTCCACAATACCTGTGGACAGCCTAGCCAGGCATCCTGGCAATGTGCTAATCCACCGGGCATGCCACAGCACGTGAGATCCTAAAGGTGTGCTCTGGTCGTCCCTCAGGTTGCAACTGTAGGCTTGCAATCTGCACAGCATGCAAGTCTGGTCTTGAAAATGACCTTGGGACTGCCCTTTATATGAGTTCTGTAGGTCTGATCCAAACCCCACTGAAATCAGTAAAAATATTTCCCATGGACTGACAAGAATTTTCAATCAGGCCCTGTCTAAAATGCTAGGGCTACATCCATTATACAGTCAACAAGTGTGAATTCATTGTAGGCATACTAATTTGAAAGGAAGTACTGCAGCATATGTCAGCTGAGACCTGACTTATTAACATATTGTTGAACAGATACTTTAATATAACAAAAATACCTTCATTTGTGAGATTCAAAATATATGAAATAGCGCATTAAATATATATATATATTTCTTGGTGAAAATTAAGTTTTTAATGACTGAAATACAACTTCTTCCCTGCATCAGCTCCAATGATACAATATATTTTGCATCAGGATATTTAAAAGGAGTTTCTGATTCTTATAAATGTTGAGTTTACATTCTTACAAATGTTGAGTTCTTCTTTCTTTTCGAACCTGTTTGAAATTTCAATTTAAATGGATCTTTGCTTTTTACAGCAAAGACTGGACAGAGCACTACAAAACTTATCTTATTCAGTAATCTTGTACCTCATGTGGGTTCGACTAGGGGATCCCATAAATTGTTTCCATTTCCTACATCTACAACTCAGTGACACAGATTTGTTTTCTACATAAATGCAATGTATTTTTTGAGACAGAATTCTTCTTATTTAACATTTATGTAATCTTTACTGTGCATTATAATGTATTGGAGGAGTTTGACCTCTACTTGGGTACTTTACAGAATACTTTGATTCTGAAACTATTTTTGTAGTTTTGAGAATTGCCTGACATCTTTGATTTATTTTTCTGTATGTTTTTTGCAGATTGGCAGTAGTTCATACGAAAAGGTTGCTAACCACATAAACAGGCAATAAACCCAAATACTGAACCAAACAAACATATTAATAAAATATGAGAGAGGAGTTTTTCTTGCTGGAGAGAGAGGGATGCTGCTATGGATTAGTACAGCGAGCCTGTTAGCATCCATATAGCATCTGCAATGTAATGCAGAAGTCAGTGCAGTGAAACAGAAAGCAAAGCCCATCCTGACAAATGTCTGGTGGCTAATAACACTTCCTCCATAAGATCATATTAGGAGAGTGAAGAACAAATGCAAAGGTACACTCAAATGTATACTGACAAATTTTCTGCAGCTGAATCATGGAGGGCTGTTGCTCCAAGGTTAAAAAAATTACCTTGATTGTACAGCAATGTACAACATATCGTCATTTATAGCCTTTTTGATGCTGTCATACCATGTTCTGTAACACTTGGCACCTAAAGGCAATAACTTATAGATATCATCCTCCTCAATATTCTTCATTTAAATAGATGCAAACCCCATGCATCTCCTAATACTACAGGAAATTTTATGTCCCCCAATAGTCAAAACCATAAGGAAACTGGCCCCTTTCAACTGAGTCAAAATGTTCCTTAGACCCATGTGAGGAGACAGAGTTCCTCTTCCATATGATGGTGGGATGGGCAAGTCATTCCCAAATCCCATTAATTTCAGGAAAAGGGGCTGCTTTGTTCCTCACAGGTCTTCCCAATAGACAGTACAGCAGATGATCTAACCTTGCCCAAAAGCGTTATCATAAACCATAAAAATATTTACTTTCTTAGTGAAGGAATACAGCAATTTGCAACAGTTTTTAAAGATAGCTCAGTTCTGAGTAACTTGTCTATGAAACTTTAGTTCCATTGCAACACTACAGTGGAGTTTATAATTAAAAATGCTGCTTACAAAAAATCAAATATCTGTCATAATCTCATTGCCCCCAGCCTTCATCCTCTTGCAAATGTTACTCCTCTTGAAGCCAACAAACATAAAATGTTTCATCCTGAATATCTCAGAAACAATTAAATACATGCTGTGTTAATAGTAATATCTTGGTTTTCTATGCTTTTAAGGCTTGTTAACGTACTGGTAAAAACTGCCTGTGCCTACAGCGGCTCTCATTACAGTTAGACTGGGTGGAGCTATGCTGACTGGAGCTGAAAGGTGGAAGATTTCTCCTAAAAATATGTGGTAGAGACAGCCATATATTAAAGTTTCACTCCACGTAAATGGAATGTCACTCTTATAACTACAGTCCACTATGATAATCCTCTTGGAATGCATTAATTATCATCCACCAGATAAGTGTCAAAAGCTACATTCCTAAAGGATTATCAATTCCCACCCAATTTCTACTGCAGCTGAATAAGGAAGAAGAAAAGTTAGTGGAAAAAGAAGCATCATCAAGAAGCTCTTAGTCTTCCCACAGTTATTCTCTACTCAGAATGAAAATATGGCCTTTCGAAACAGCTCAGCCATTCATATATTAGCTTTCATCACAACTGCACAAGTAGAAGAGAGGCAGTGACATGGTATCTGTGTTAAAATAGGAAAGATTTTGTCCTCTAGATTCTCTCATTATATAGCGACATTCTCCTTAGAAGTACTGGGAAAAAGAAAAAAAAAACCCTTCACTGCTAGAAGGCTTCAATAAAGACCTCAAAACCATAAAATAAGTCTTTCAAGTTAAGGTATTTTTAACCATCACACCAAATGATTTTCTACTGCATTTTATTTTTATTATTTTTTTTTTTTTTTTTTGCAATGCCTTCACTTTTCTACTGATGAAGAGAACAGAACGCAGACAAAACTCCCAAAAAGACTTCTGTGAACAACTTGTTCAACTACATAGGCAGGAGAAGGTACAGAAAAACTAAAGTGTTCCAAAGATATGGAGTGAGACCAAAATCAAAATGCAAACCAAATTTGATTTTTGTGCAAAAAAGTTACACAGACAAACCCCTCCAAATATACACAATTATTAACATAGTGTCTTGCTTTTTTATAGGCTTCTGGATGTAGTTTACTACTTTTTATTTAAGTAACTATGTGCAACTCTCCCATTTGTGAAAAAATGAGTCCAACCAACCTCACAACAATAAAACAGTATGTAATCAATTGAGAAATACACGTGTATCAAAATAAATGGATGGGTAATACCATTTAAACCAGCATCACAAATTGCCCTGCAGGTCTAACATTATGCCTACAACCTCATTAATCTCAGAAAGTGAGGTGGAGGTGGGATAGGAGAATTCTTCATTCAAAGTAGGTTCAAGTGCACAGGAAAGATAGTGGTGAGCCTCTTCATGCTGCTTTTGCTTCTGAGTCAGCAAGGAAATGATACCCCTGCATAGCAGTGAGCAGTATTAGTAGTGTTTTATTTATAATTTATATATCATAATTGTTCTTAGGGGTATTGTGTTGGGCCCTGTACAAATACAGGAGCTGAGGGAAGCACGCACGCATTGAAAGGGCTCACAGTCTGAAGACACAATTAGAGTAAACCAATAGTAGTGAAAGCATAACGTTGAACAACTCACACACATGGTCACAATACCATGGAATAAAGGCCTTTTATTCCCCAAACTAGGACATTTCAAGCCATTAAGAATACTGACTTTTTACGACATTTGTTGCTATCACTGTGGGGCACCATGAAGATGGAAACGCTGTGCAATTTTTCAAATGAGACACTTTTGGTATATTCCTACAGCACATTTTCCCAAAATAAGGATGTCCTGGTAAAATTTCAATATTTTTTAGTTACGCTATGCTTATCTGTGTTTCCCCTACAGTTTAAACTGAAAATGACATTAGTCATGTAATATTGCTCTCTGTTGAAAAACCTCCAAGTTTCACCTCAGCTATGGCTGGTTTTCAGTGGGGAGTGAAGTCTTGTGGATGTGCTGGAAGATTGTAACAGGTTTTAACATCCTTTGAGACAGAAAATGCTATAGAAATATTAAATTATTACTGTAAATTTGGAATTGCTGAGGGAACTAGAATACTGAATTGCAAGACACATTCCTTGTTTCTTCCTGGACAGGAGTAGTCTGTATTTATTAGCAGGCACCCATGGATCTGAAACCAGACTTCTACCCCACCTTGTACAAGAGTAATAGCGGATCTTCCCACTATCACTGAAATAGGATGAGATTTTGTGTTTTGTTTGTTTAGCAGGGCTTTTTAAATGAAAACTTCGGGACATCTGCGGGTGCCTTGCATTATATTAACACATGCACCTCACTGTCTCCTGTCTTAACAGTGTGTTGTCACATTTGCAGTTTGGGCAAGACAGAATTGCTCATCTTCCCCTCACAGCCCATCTGGTTTCTCCCAAGCTGCTCAGGCAACAACACTCTAAAGAAAAAGCGATGTTATCAGGGGCACGTACCAATATATATCACATATTGCAGCACGTTTTGTCATTTACAATGCATCATAAAAAGTTACATTGCATCTGACCTACAACATGATGTAATGTAAAATGACATGCTTACACTGGAACAACATTACATTACTCAAAAATCTGAATTTAAAGAAATAAGCATGGGAGGTGTCTATTTATTTATTTGGAATGCTATAAATTCTGACAGACATTAAGTCAGCCAAGAAAAAGGGGGAGGTGGAGTAACTAAATATTTAACTGCATGGCTGCTTAGTCACTTGCTAATGCCATTTTTTACAAACAGAAAGAATTAAATAATACACTATCTGTTGTACAACTTTAATATTAAACACAACAGATGATATAATCACAGAAGTAATACCAGTAACTTTCAAGGTGTAGAAGAGCAGTCCATTTTCTTCATGTTTTACTACTAAAAAGTGCAACGATCAAGCTGTAAAAATGCATTTTAAGTCTTTCTGTTGGATTTTTAATAGCAAGAGAGCGGAGTGCTCTATACATTCCACAGATCTGCTTTTTAAGAATCAACATGGTGCACACCATGTGAACTGTCACATTAATAACCCTATGCTGATATTCAAATTTTCTGTCTTAAGCTAAAGAAAGATTGAATACCCTGCTGTTGTGTGGCCAAGATTGAAGAGGTGTCTCACTGACATTGTTCAAAGTTTATGAAAATATATGAATGCTCAAATGTCATTGGCTTTGCGCCTCCAACAGACTGTGGTTTTATGAGAAATCAGTCTTTTAATCAAAATGATTGAATACCTTAAGGTCGAATCCAAAGATATCAGTTAATATCTAGAAACGTGCTATTTCTGCAAATTTTGCCAAGCCGTACATATTGTGGTGCATTTTAAAGTGTTAATTTGTGCATTCCATATTGAAAATTGATCTTGAGTTTTAGCTTTTTGTCAAGCAAAAACATATGGTTACAAGCTCTATGCATTTTATGTGACGGCTGTTGAAGCTGTCACATGTGCAAACTTGATAACCGATGTGACACATACGCAAATAATTTGCTTGTTTAGTAACAATTCAAAGATTCATTATTCATGCAAAAACACGTTGTTTTTTGAAAATGATCAGATGGAAGTAGTCTTCATTTTGCACAATCTAGTCTCATTGGTGTGCAAACACAGATAAAATAAAGCTGGGAACTAAGTGGTATTAAAACAAATCCAAGAATATGGGTATTTTCAGATAATTATTGAACCAGATGGTGTTTTTTGTTAATTCTGCCATCAGTCTGAGAACTTGATGTCTTACATCTGCACTTGGTAAAATAAATTTTGCCAGTGACATTATTTCAGTTTTCTTAAAATATTTCAATCAGTTTTACACCAAGATTTGCAAACATCTGCCATTCTACATGACTGTGAGATGAAATTATTTGAAAAACTTCTGTTAAGAAAACACTTATCCTAAATTTAACTTAGGCTTAGCACTTCTGCTGCTAAACTGTCTGAATTACTACTTTATGAATATTATAAATAAAATGCTAATCATGTGTCAAAATACTGCTACCTTCAGTTTTGAGAGGAAGAATCTATATAAATCAATGGAGAGCTGCAGGTTCATTTGGGGATGCCATCTTGGGATTTTACAGTCCCTTACTTTGCTTTCTTAAGGTTGAGAGGTTAGAAATTCATTGGCACAGAACTAATGAAAACCTCCTTCCTGGCCTCTGTAAGAGTAAATAAACAAAAATAAAAAATACTGGAATATGTGACCTATCTATTAAGATCTACTTTAAATCAATGGATATAAAAGTAATCCAAACAGTCTTTTAACCTTCAGCTATGCTATTCACCCTAATAGAACTCCTCATAAACATTATTGCTCAAGTATTGTACCTCATAAACAGATCTGCTCAATCACTTATGCACGTTTGACACCATATATAGCATTTAGATACTTCCTTTCTGTGATCTAAATCACAGCCTTTCTTGAAAATTCAGCTGTAACAGGCAATAAAACTGTAGAGCTGGCTTAACTACTCCAGTGCTCTACTTCTACAGCAAATCCCAAATAAGACCACTTTTTCACATATGATATAATAGATAAACTCCTCTTTTCACGTAAATGTATGCTCTGTGATACAAGCTGCACCCTAGCAGTCATCAGACCATCAGAGGCACCATGTGCGATGGCATTTTATTTATACCAAATATCATAATTGTGTGAACTTATTTATGAATTCTGCAACAGCTGTAGTAAAATCCCTGCTGCTTTCGCTAGTTGGTGAGGTTTTATTATGGTGCTTTGCTATGCTAGCACCTTTGTGTGGGTAACACATTGGAGCACACCTGACCTGGCACACCAGTGAAAGTCTTCTGTAGTGTGCACTCGAGACATATGAGTTTGATTCCCAGTCCTAAAACTCCTGCTCCCTGGTCTGAGAGGAGATAGGAACACCTCTGAGTAAGACTGTATTTAAGAGTAACGACTCTGTCTGCAGAACTAGGAATCCTACGTGAAAACGTGCAGACTTTCTTTGGTAGAGATCCTTTACAAAAGCTTCCTTCCAATGCCCTTAATTTAATGAGAAATGGGAGAGACTGCCAAGGCTTGTCTGCAAAAGGGAAATTTCTGGGAGAACTGGTATGTCTGTGTGCATGAGCACAATGTGAGCATAAAGGCTATTTATCTGGAGACAAATCCAAAACTCCTGAAGTGAACCTAGAGACAGATCAGACCACCTGTGGTGCACTGACTTATCTTGCTGTAAGATGGGAAGTATAGCAGAGTAGTCCAAAAGGGTTTTTCTACTGCATTTAAGCTGACCGACAGGCTGAGTGCCCACACACTAGTATTTTGGTCATCAATGCTCTGACCTGGGACCCACTGTGGGGAGCATCCTGAATCCTCAGTCAGTTTCCATGCAAAGGTTGCCTTTTCACAAGAAACCAGGGCCCTCTAGGAAGCAGAAGGGGCACATGAGAGAACATCTGTGGCCAGATATTCCTTCACACGATGTTGGGACACATCTAGGGTATTCGTGTCTGGGACCTGAGAAGTGCCCCAGGGCCCCAGTTTACATGTAGCATTTTCTGTTTCTCAAGCTGAGGACAACCAAATGGGGGGTGAATTACAGAAATTGTAGACATTCTCCTCAATAAAAAGCACTGAACACCCCATCTTCCACAAAGCAGAAAATACTACCTGTTTGAAAACTTAAAATCAGCTTTAAAATCATTCACATGGACTTTTTTTAGGGTACAGAAGCCTATGGTTGTTGACTGTTTTTTACGTTAGTCTTTTTTAATCTTTTGGTTCCCTCTCATAGCTTGAGGCATGCAAGCTGGATAGAAGTGATATGAATAAATGTATTAAAAATATACTCAATATATTTTGAGGTAAATAACATTTTACTATCACTAGGCGGCTAATTTAAAAAATATACATATACAAGTTAATTTGTAGATATTAATTGAATACTATTTTAATGTTATGCCCATCCAGTATCAGACAGTTGGTTTAAAAACGTAAAAAGGATGTGATATGGAATGTCTTTTTTTCCTTTTATAGACTTGGCAAAGACCATCAGTTTATGGCCTGTTTCGTTTCTTGCCAGTAGACAGCACTGAAAGTTATAAAACTAAAACAATTGCTTTCATTTATATCTTTTCCTGATTACTCTGATAGCTGAAATGTCTGAAGAAGTTCAGAATCTGTAAAGCCTGTCACATTATAGAAACATGTCTCTTTAAACTAAATGTGAAATTCCAGTAATTGAAGTGATAAATCTACTGTTTTTGCTGGGGTACTTTTGATGAGAACTATAGTAGTAAATTAGAAATTATTCTCTGCTGTTATATCATGGTAAAAGCCTTTCCATTATCTGTTGTCAGTCACTAGGTATGGGCAAATAACTCAGTTGTCAATCTAACTGTGAAACCTTAAGTTCTGGGAATAATCAATACTGAAAAAACCCTAAACCGCTCTATTATCTTCATGTAATTCTTTAGACAACTTGAAGTTGTTTTTTCCCTTTTTACTTCTGCACATCTCATTTATTCATGGATATATTGGATATCTTAGAATATTTCATTTTTTATAGCAAGTTACATGTCAGCTTGTTTTCAAATGGTATATGAGAGTTACATTTCAATACGGGTAAGCAGCTCTACCTGTGTGTCTAAATGCAATTTTACACATGATACAGACTTAATTAAATTAGCAGTAAAAGCCACCTACATTTTATTATTGATTTTTCAGCTATACTATTTATTGCCTAATATTTCTATTTTTAAAGTCCATGATGTTTTGCTCTTTCAAAGATTCATGTAAATATCATTTGAAAGGCCACAACGAATCTGAAAAGCAATACAAAGAACAAATATTATATGCCATATACTTACACTACAATCTGGATTAAAAAAAGCAAAAGCAATCACTTCCATCAGTTATGATGCCAAGAAAAACCTTCGCAGCCTTGCTTCGTGCAAGAGATGGAAAGAACCAGATCAAGCAGTTCTTAGCTCTGACACTTACTCACTCTGACCACTGCTGTATCACATAATCTCCCCCTGGCTCATTTCATCAATAGGTAAAATAGAAGAAAAAAAAAAAAGAACAAAAACCCCCAAACCAACCTCAGCTCATGATCACCAGCTAGACTGCTAAAAAGATTCATCAATGTGGGGAGCTGTTCAGGAATGTGTGGCTGGAACTACTAGCTAACCATTTTTAATATTTCTAAAATAATCTCGTATTACTTCTTTAGAAGATGACTGGACTAAATGGCTGGAACAGTGTTGGAGAAATATCTTCCTGTTCATATTTACAAGTAAATTGTTCAAAACCTATTGATCTAGGATGAGCTTCAGGCACAGAACTTGGACTGAAATATGCAATCAGAGTATGTCTAAACAGAGCATCTTCCCTCCTGATTTTAGCATATAATGGAAATTGGAGCAATTTGTGAAATTTGGATGCAGGTGCAAATTCCAAGTCCTGGAAATTTAGGAGGTTCAAATTAAAGGTTCTGAATCCGTCCCAAAATTATTTTACATATTTTAGAGAGGAAGAATTTGCAAGTAAGAGATGAAAATTACTGTTTCAGCTGTGAGTTTGGCCTTCTAATATTAAAATAGATGAACAAATGATTAAGGTATTTGAAACTTTAACTAAAATCAATGAGAACCAAAGAAAAAACTGTGCTTAGCAATTTTCGGAGTAACTGCTGAGAATATTAACAAAACCTAATAGATTTATGTACTGCAATTTTGTGTGCTTGAAACAATGCTGTATAAAAACAAAAGAAACACTGCTCATAAAGGAACAGATTCTTGGGTTGTTCCACTTTAAGCCCAGATTCTACCAATTTAATATTGTACAGTACAACTTGCTTTGGTACCCAAAGAACAAAGTCTCTTTGATTCACAGGATAAGGCATATAGGGAGCATAAAATACGAACTACTAGTCCAACTTTCTCTTTGGTCTTACTTTTAAAGGGAGCAGGAAAGGAAGATTGGATGAAGAAAATGGGCTGAAATAAAAATTTGTATCTGAGAAACAACTTAATATTTTTCTTGAAAGAAGAAGGTGTAAGACGAGAAGAATACAAGAAATACAAGAAAGGACTACTGAGGCTGTAGTTCAGAATTTTCCTTAAACACTCTGAGAACAAGAAGGGGCATAACAGCTTTTCAAGAGAAATTAATATGTAACTGCAAAAGCACCTTCTTTGAAATATAAGCCATGTGCATACAGAATCACAGTATCACAGAATCATCTAGGTTGGAAAAGACCTTGAAGATCATCTAGTCCAACCATTAACCTAGCACTGACAGTTCCCAACTACACCATATCCCTCAGCGCTATGTCGACCCTACTTTTAAACGCCTCCAGGGATGGGGACTCCACCACCTCACTGGGCAGCCCATTCCAACGCCTAACTACCCGTTCTGGAAAGAAATGCTTCCTAATATCCAGTCTAAACCTTCCCTGGCGCAACTTGAGGCCATTACCTCTTGTCCTGTTGGTTGTTACTTAGTTAAAGAGACTCATCCCCAGCTCTCTGCAACCTCCTTTCAGGTAGCTGTAGAGGGCGATGAGGTCTCCCCTCAGCCTCCTCTTCTCCAGACTAAACAACCCCAGTTCCCTCAGCCGCTCCTCGTACGACATGTGCTCCAGACCCTTCACCACCTTCGTTGCCCTTCTCTGGACACGCTCAAGTAATTCAATGTCCTTTTTGTAGTGAGGGGCCCAAAACTGAACACAGCAATCGAGGTGCGGCCTCACCAGTGCCGAGTACAGGGGTAAGATCACTTCCCTGTCCCTGCTGGCCACGCTATTTCTGATGCAAGCCAGGATGCCATTGGCCTTCTTGGCCACCTGGGCACACTGCTGGCTCATGTTCAGCCGGCTGTCAATCAACACCCCCAGGTCCCTCTCTGACTGGCAGCTCTCCAGCCACTCCTCCCCAAGCCTGTAGCGCTGCTGGGGGTTGTTGTGGCCCAAGTGCAGCACCCGGCATTTGGCCTTATTGAAACTCCTCCAGTTGGCCTTAGCCCATCGCTCCAGCCTGTCCAGATCTCTCTGCAGAGCCTCCCTACCCTCGAGCAGATCAACACTCCCACCCAACTGGGTGTCGTCTTCAAACTTACTGAGGGTGCACTCGATCCCCTCGTCTAGATCATCAATAAAGATGTTAAACAGGAGTGGCCCCAAATCCGAGCCCTGGGGGACACCACTCGTGACCGGCCGCCAACTGGATTTAACTCCATTCACCACAACTCTTTGGGCCCGGCCATCCAGCCAGTTTTTTACCCAGCAAAGCGTGCGATCATCCAAGCCTCAAGCAGCCAGTTTCGCCAGGAGAATGCTGTGGGAAATGGTGTCAAAGGCCTTACTGAAGTCAAGGTAGACAATGTCCACAGCCTTTCCCTCATCCAATAAGCAGGTCGGCCTGTTGTAGAAGGAGATCAGGTTTGTCAAGCAGGACCTGCCTTTCATAAACCCATGCTGACTGGGCCTGATCATCTGGTTGTCCCACATGTGTTGTGTGATGGTACTCAGGATGAGCTGCTCCATCAGCTTCCCGGGCACTGACGTCAAGCTGACAGGCCTGTAATTTCCCGGATCATCCTTCTGATCCTTCTTATAGATGGGTGTCACATTGGCCAATTTCCAATCTGTTGGGACCTCCCCAGTCAGCCAGGACTGCTGGTAAATGACGGAAACCAGTTTGGCGAGCACCCCAGCCAGCTCCTTCAGCACCCTCGGGTGTATCCTGTCTGGTCCCATAGACTTGGGCATGTGTATGTGATGCAGTAGGTCACTATCTCCTCCTGGAATGCAGGGGGGATACAGTTTCCCCATAACATTTACATGAATATGCACAGAACAAACTTGCCTAAAATTACCCATGTACTATTAAATCAAATTTTCTTTTTAAATCAGCCATTTAAAATGGATCTCAAGTTATATGTAGATCTACAGCACAGAAAAATTGCATGAATCTTCAGCTCTGAATTAAAAAAATAGCAACCAGGAAGTAACTGTCTCTCCAAAACTCAGGAATATGTAAACAAATAATTGCCCATGTATGTGAAGTCTCTATTTTTTCCCTTTACTATTCCAGTTTTATTGTTCCAAACAGTAACTGGTGAATATTGGTAAATGAAAATATAAATTCTATGTTGAACAAAGCACTTACTTTACATAAAATACTGTAGAAGTAAGAAATTAACTATTCAAACCACAAGACTGCATTGACAGTAAACCAGCCAGTGTGTCATACTCAAAATGTACCACTGTCTTAATAACTTGAGCTAATTCATAAAATTCCTCTCTGCATTCTATTTTGATTTTTTTGGTTTCATGTTATCTATTTACAAGCAATTTCTCGATGTGACTGCCACAACAGCAGAGCACCACCATGCAGCAGTTCTCAAGCATAATTGGAAGAAACATCATACTTTCACATGATCACGCACCTCCCAGAAATTACTTGCTCTATCCATCTACTGTACATTTTTGGAAAATACACATAATTTCACACGCAAATGGTAAAATGCTAACCTTCAGTAAAATACAAGTGACTCTGAAAGCTTCATTAGGATCTCTGGAGGGGTTTCTTTACTATGTCTGAGTTTTCCTGGGTGGAAGGTGGGATGTCACAAGGAAAAGATCATGATTACCTGGTACTCAGTTGCTCACAGCTGACATGGAAGTGCTGACTGGTACAACGAGCATAAGACTTTACACAGCCAAAGGCTGTGGGAAGCAGTTCTCACACAATCTCTGCCTTGGTTCCTACTTTCCTCCCTGCACACTTTACATGCTGCTTTGTCCTTCCATCACTGCCTCTTTCCCAGTGGCTCCAGTGTCCTCTCTTGCTATGGCCTTGTCTTTATCAGCAAGCTTCATACAACAATTCACCCAGATACAATGAAATCCTTCTAGTTGCACTAGAGCTACTCCTAGAACACAGGTGCACTTGCTTTGAATTAGGTTTACACCAATTTAGCTATACATTGTAGATTATACAATCATGAAGAAGGAGAGATAAAGGTTAATATAAATACAATGAGCATCACTGTACAGTGAGGAGATAGTTCTGATACTTTAGTAGAGACTGAAGTAAAGGAAAAGAGAAACAAGTCAGTTATAGAATGACATTAATTGTAGAGAGAAGTGAGATTCAAAAAGGGAATGAAACAAACCAAGAAGGGACACATGAGCTCCAGTGCATCAGAAGGACTTGTCTGAGTCTTTCTTTCTTTCCTCTTTTGTGCTTACCTTCTGTTTAGATAGCAGTGGTACCTGTAAATTAAGTTCATGACGCTTTCTAGGACATTGCGTCCCAGAGCACCACTGCTGATGAATAACACACCACCTTGTGTGTCCCCCCCTCCCTTTTTTTTTTTTTTTTTTAAATCTTGCTTAATACATTAGTCACTTATGGTTTTCATAAAGCTGATACAAAGCTTAACAGAAGACTGAAATCTGGCTATACAACTTGTTTGGCTTAGGAAGATACGTCCCATCACATAGCATGAAAAGATTTTCTTGCCAACTGGCTCCTGAATAAACTGTTATACTATAACCTAGTGTCTGTTTGTCAAGAAGCTTGATAGTCTAGTTTAAATTATAACCTGTTTTCATTTTCTTTTTTTTTTTTTTTTTTTCATGTTGGCTGAGATTTTCCATCACTGGTTCCTGCCTGGTGATGCTCTCTGGAAAGTCTGAGAAAATCCATGCCAGCTACTTTTGCAACATGTGAAATTGAAAGAAGAATAAAAAAAACTTCATTGTAAAAGAAAACACCAAAATCAAAATGTAATTCAGATGCAGCAGGATGTTGGAAATTGGCATGTATACACCATGCACTGTTAAAAATACACTCATATTGGAGACTGCAAAAAAGGTTAGAAAATAGAGCTGAATGACTAAAATTCACCTCTCCACAGACTCCACAGCCAAACTAATGAAGTTCTGAAGTTTTCTATGAAGGAAAATTTATTGTATAAAATTTTGTTCTATTGAAATGTAATTAATAACAGTCTAATTAATAACACTGACAAAAAAAATGCCACCAACTCTTCCTGTAACACAGTATCAGTAATAATGTTCATACATTATAATGTAGGATTGAACAGGTATTTGGACTATTAAAGGTTAGAAAATGCACAAAATGAAGACTGTTGCACAGGGAATGTATTGAAAAGGATATAGAAAATATTTTTTTCCCACAGAAAAAGATCTTAAGATCATAAAATGACTGTCTCCTTATTGTGGCAGTAAACATGGCAACTTTCAAAGCTAAAACATTAGCACCTATTTAAGCATAAGATTTTTTTAACTGCACTAGAAAAAAGAATTAACAGGGTAATCCTTTTACAACACAGTCTCACGTGAATAAATAAATCATGCTTTCTGAAAAGCAGAAAACGAGGAAATAATGGGACAAAAAAGGAAAAAAAGTCAAAATTTTAGTGTCTCTCCATAGGTGGGAATTGAGAGAAAAGACACACAGTAAAATATTCTGCAATAAAGACTTCCCATTTCAGTCATCAATAAACAGAATTCAGAACGGGGGATTGTGATATTCACAACCAGTGGCACTATAACTTAGAATTAGTCCTTCTTAAGTCGAAAGAACAATTTGGGATGAACAAGATGCAATTCTGTGTTAGAACTCAACTCATGGTTTAGCCTGCTCTAAACCACCCTAAATAAACGTGGCTTTGTAGCAAATCTCTTCCAGTCAGTATTAACAGTTCCTAAAATAAACTTAGTCTCCTCCATTTGCTTTAGGATTTGATTTCTGATCCATTTCAGCTCTCATTTGTGTCAATTACATTGGGTTTGTTACCTTCATACCTTAATTGGAAAATATCCTTAAGGATGGGAAATTTTTATGTCAAAATTTACATGTATACTATTAAACTACAGACCCAAGCAACAGCACAAAGCTTATGCTGCAAACTGAATAACTTTTAACTTTTGCAATCCCTGTTGTTTTAAGTTCAATTATGGTAACCTGATAGCGCATTATACTCAAACTCAGCTTCAGGGTAAAGAATAAGTTAATGGTTTTTTTGCTCTTTTGTCTGGTGAAGTTGACTGAGTTCATTTCTTTCTTTTTATGGTGATTTTCTAGATTTTTACCTTAGACATAGTATTAAGAAAGTCAAGTTTGATCTTCCTGAGCTTGGCTGAAGGACAATGGAAAAATACAGAAGGCAAAGAAACCCTTTGGAATCCACAAATTCAAGATTGTATCTCTTCAAGCAAATTTGGGCTGTGGAGTCCATGTTCTGACTTGGGGATGGTTAGGGGCAAGCTTCACACAAAAATAAAATGAAATCTTTTGAACTGTCACTCAGGCTTTGGGTTCTGGTTCATAACAAAACCACAGTTTTACAAAGCTACTTTTTTGCCCTCTTAGTCCCTAATAACAGAATTTTTTTTGAGAGAAGTCACTTTCATGATTTTTCTTACCTCCAAACTGTAGCTGGTAGAGCTAAATTTGACCCTGAATGAAAAGAAGGTACTTGTAAGCACCTACATGTCAATATGGATACCTAACAAATGTTCATCAGTTTTGAAATAAGTGTTTAAATCCTTCTTTAGTGGAGATGGTGTAAATAGCACCTATCTAAGGTTCTAGTTTTTCCAGTTAGAAACTTCACTGTATGGAATCACTCACAAGCCACCTCCACCAGTCAATCTGTTCAGTTGATACTGGCAAAGCCTACTATACCTAAAATAAACCTCCAAGACTCAACTTGTGGCTTGAAGTGCAAATTACAGTACACTGTATTTTACACTAGTTAGATGCAGATTTCCTAGGTGTATTTGGAAAAAAAATGCCCAAAGCTTTTACCTACTGAAGAAATTAGCACCTTCAGTTCTACTGAGGTCAAAAACATTCATGAACAAAGCAGGCCATTTTCTTTCTACCTCTTTTGCTCTATTTACTACAGAAAAAAATAGAGAGTTGGTGATCTACCTCTGTAATTTAAACTGCAATATTTTAGGTAAGTTGTGGCACCCTGAAGAGTTGGGAGGGAAGTGTCCTTTGACTGAACCTACTACTCCTAGACTGAAAGATAGCACAATTTAGTATGTGGGTACTTTTATATGTGAGGACCCCTCTTACACACCAGCATTCTTCAGGGACTGTTTATCCACATGCCACTGGAATAACCAAAGTAAAGGGACTTTCAATAAGGCATATCTTGGCCAAACTTATAGGAAGGGTAATAAAATGTTAACAAGTTTTTAATCAAAAATTTTTAAATGCACTTTGACTTCCTCCTATTAATAAGTAGCCTGTTCCTCTGCCACATTTAAACAGACCTACTCCCTAAAAAAGAAATGGATTTCTGTCTTGAGTAATCACATATCCCCTTTTTTCTTATATACTTTGGTCACAAGCAAAACAGCAACCACATTTATATCATAGAATGGTTTGGGTTGGAAGGGACCCTAAAGATCCTGCCATGGGCAGGGACACCTTCCACTAGACCACGTTGCTCAACGCCCCGTCCAACTTGGCCTTGAACAATTCCAGGGTGGGGGCAGCCACAGCTTCTCTGGGCAACCTGTTCCAGTATCTCACCAACCGCACAGTAAAGAATTTCTTCCTAATATCTAATCTAAATCTACCCTCTTTCAGTCTGAAACCGTTACCCCTTGTCCTACCACTACACTCCCTAATAAAAAGTCCCTCCCACCTTTCCTGTAGGCCCCCTTTAAGTACTGGAAGGCTGCTATAAGGTCTCCCCAGAGCCTTCTCTTCTCTAGGCTGAACAACCCCAACTTTCTCAGCCTGTCCTCATGGGGGAGGTGCTTCAGCCCCCTCATCATCTTCATGGCCTCTTCCGGACCCACTCAAGCAGGTCTGTGTCCTTCTTATACTGGGGGCCCCAGAGCTGCACTCCAGGTGGGGTCTCACAAGAGCAGAGCAGAGGATGAGGATCACCTCCCTCGACCTGCTGGCCACACTTCTCTTGATGCAGCCCAGGATACAGTTGGCTTTCTGGGCTGTGAGTGCACATTGCTGGCTCACAGTCAGTCTTCCATCTACTACTACTCCCAAGTCCTTCTCCGTGGGGCTGCTCTCAATCCACTCATCACCCAGCCTGGATTTGGGATTGCCCTGACCCATGTGCCAGACCTTGCACTTGGCCTTGTTGAACTTCATGAGGTTTGCACGGACCCACCTCTCAAGCTTGTCCAGGTCCCTCTGGATGGCACATCCCTTCCCTCCAGCGTGTCGACTGCACCACACAGCTTGGTGTCATTGGCAAATTTGCTGAGGGTGCACTCAATCCTACTGTCCATGTCACCAACAAAGATACTAAGTTATCCTTAAATTATGGTAACTGTTACAGTAATTATTATACATACATAGACACATACATACATGATAAATAACTATAATCACTGGGTATCAGTGTCTTATTGCGGTAAGCATGATCAGTTCCCTCAGCTGTCTTTCAGATTCTCTTGAAATTGAGTCAGATATCATACTATCAATTACACTAATAGTTCATTTTTGAGGGTTTTTCCTCTGAAACATGCAAGCTAGGAATCTCCTTATACTGAGCGACTACATCAGGAGATGTTAGCTTAAGGGAAAGAATGTAATCCACATGCCCACAGAATGATCCCAGACTTGAATGCTGATGACATTTTATCTACAGAACTGTCTATGAGGGCACCTACTGCCACCCAGCTCAGCAATAGCACATTCTTGTGCAGAATTTTGGCCATCTATGCCAAATCATACACCAAGCAAATATTTTCAAAGATACTGCTTTTCATTTCTAATAATAGAAACAGGTTACACAGCAAGCATTTTTTTTTTAAACAGGAATATATGTATCTATTATCCTCTAAAAACTCTTTTACTTTCTTATAGAAAATCACTTTAAATTATTCTTTCTTTGGAAGTAACCATCGTTGCTACTCATCTTACTTTTTACAGGAAAAAGAGAAAGAAAGCGGGTAAAACTCTTTTTATTCTTTCTTATATCCTTGTAAGAGGAGGAGTAAATGAAAACTGAAATCTAGTCAGTAACAGGGCCACTGCTTAGAAACTCTTTTCTTGCATCTCCATTCAATACACTAACATACTCTGCTTTTGCTGAATAAAAATAATGTTTTTTGTATATGCAGATAGGTGGCTTAAAAGTCAGCAAGAGCGCTTCCAGTTTCATCCTTTGAAATCTGGGTACCAGATGAATACAACCATGTAAGTTTAGAAACAACGAACAATCTTAGCTCTCAGATTTTTTTATGCTATTTCTTCCAGTGAGACTACCACACTGCTACAGCAAGCCACAGTATTTAATTGTTGTTCAACTTTTTACGTTTAATGGTAGTATAAAAAAGAAAGTGAGACTAGAGAAAAACAGGACTTTTACTAAGCTGTTATTGTCCTCTCTAGTTTGCTTCCAGGCCCCTCAATTTCAATCCATGTTGTTCTATTTTGAGGATGTTTTCAGGTGCACTGAAGTGCACTTCGACAGATCCTTGAAGCACAACATGGATTGAAATGAAGTTGCCTGAAGATATTAGTAATAGAAATCTCTGACACAGCACTGTGCATTGAGAAATTGCTTGATACTTATTAGAAAGCATCATGTTAATACAAACTCTTAATACAGAGCTCTATAAGAATGCATAATAAAAATGTTAAAAGAATTTTGCAAATGAAGTGGCAGGTTTGAACAATGAGGAGGGGAGTAAAAATGGGAAGAAGAAGAGAGGAAGGTTTTAAGACATTCATAAATACATACATTAACAGGCAGCAGAAGTCCTCCTCCCTTTTATAGTCCTTCAAACCCCAAAGCCCCCAAAATAAAACAAAAAACAACCCCTAAGTGCACATTTACTTTATCATTTAAAGTTAATTGTTTTTTCCCCCTGAAGACATTCAGGGAAAGAAAAGCAGGTAAAAGTATAAAATATTACTTTTACGGTTTTAGTACCAAAATTCCAGAGAAATGGACTGCAGAAAAAAATTTTTGAAAAGCATTATAAAAATGTTTTTTGCTTCTGGATGTTTGTGCTGGTTTTGGCTGGGATAGAGTTAATTTTCTTCATAGTAGCTGGTATGTGGCTATGCTTTGGATTTGTGCTGGAAACAGTGTTGATAATTCAGGGATGTTTGTATTACCGCTGAGCAGTGCTTACACAGAGTCAAGGCCTTTTCTGCTCCTCACACCACCCCACCAGCGAGTAGGCTGGGGGTGCACAAGAGGTTGGGAGGGGACACAGCTGGGACAGCTGACCCCAACTGACCAAAGGGATATCCCTGACCATATGATTTTATGCTCAGCGTATAAAGCTGAGGGAGTAAGAAGGAAGGGGGGGATGTTCGGCATGATGGTGTTTTGTCTTCCCAAGGCACCGTTATGTGTGATGGAGCCCTGCTTTCCTGGAGATGGCTGAACACCTGCCTGCCGATGGGAAGTGGTGAATGTATTCCTTGTTTCGCTTTGCTTGCACACAGGGCTTTTGCTTTACCTATTAAACTGTCTTTATCTCAACTCATGAGTTTTCTCACTTTTACTCTTCTGATTCTCTCCCCCATCCCACCTGAGGGGAGTGAGTGAGCAGCTGTGTGGGGCTTAGTTGCTGGCTGGGGTTAAACCACGACAATAAGAATTTCTTAAGAAAGATTTGGGCCCAGAATGTTTTTAATAGCTAGGTAATAAATTCTTTCCTATTAAGGAGCTTTATAATGGAAGTACAGACAGACCTTCAACTGTCATGAAGCAAATAGTGATACTTCAATAAACTTGGCAACTATTTAAAATAGCCTTATGGAATTTCATTTTAAAGAAGAAGGAGATTCTACTAATTATGGGCACAATCTAACTGATTATAAATTTCCCTTCCTGTCAGTAGATGGTCTTGCCAGTAGGGACAGCAGGAATATGGGGAACGCTTACTGTTCCAACTCCCAGCTCTACAGCATGGATGCCCTGACATATGCAAGACAACACAGCATAAATGCAGATGAATGTGTCCTAATACAATTCACAACTGCCTTTCACCTTTGGTAGATTTTTGCAGTGGCATAATTAGCTGTAGCAGACAAGTCCTTGCTATTTACATGTGTTATCTAGATAAGCAATGGTAGCAATGGAGTTTTGCTGGGCAGAAACTGTCCATGACCAAACAAGATTAAAAAAACAAAAAAAAAATAGGCTTTTTGTGGACAATTTGTAGTAGGAGATAATGATTCAAAATCACAGGATGCCCCATATGGTATTGCAAGTATGGGAGACTGGCAGAGAGTCAGAGGATTTAACTGATTGCAGGCACCTGTTATTTAGGTCTTCTCCAAAGCTTTACTAACATAGCTCAAATTAGATTATTGCTGATTTCCTGCTCCTTGCTTAAGCTGAAACCTAATATATAAGAAGAAATATGCAATGTTATTTTGCATGTGGACAAGCAGTCATGAATCGGCTCAGCTGCCCACATCTAAGCGTCTAGTGGCATCTGAGATGCGGAAGGCTATTTGAGAGGTCCACCTGGGACAGACAGGCCAGAGGAGGCACTGGAGACCATGCTCTCCTGGGGAGGCAGTGGCAGATCAGAGGGCAGCTCAAATCCAAGCGTGAACTGCGTGTGAGCAGCTGAGCCAGGTGCCAGTATGTATGGGGTTAGCACAACTCAAATTGTGACCAATTTTTAGAATCCAGGCTCTAGTTGTAAGGATTAACATACTGTCTTATTTTCACAGACGGTTTGAGCAGGCTCATTTTTTACATTCAAATTGCTCTACACAAATCTCTGAATGTGTTTTAATGAAGAACTGGAATTCTAATTTACCATATCTACGGGCTACGGTAAATAGTATGAAGTCTTAAAATAAATATTCTACTTTTAAAAATAGTTTGCTATTTTTCTAAACCTCCTGTATTCACAATAATTCCCACCTATGGTGAGTGGGATCTCTTAACCTGATTCATGACGTGCCATACTCTATGCCAGAAGTTTTCTTCAAAATTATTCTTTTGACTCTTTTACAACAGAAAGCTTTGTTAACACATTCAGGACTATACTGTTCTTCCCGGGGAGAAAGGACAGTGGGACTTCTCAACCATGGATATGGAAACTATCCAAAACTGGGTAGTCCACTTGTAATGACTAAAAAAGTGTCATGTTCACAACTTTGGGACGTTTCGTATTATGCGTGGGAAGCCAAGCAGACTACCAATTAGAAACACTGAACAACTGGTATCTGTCAGAAGGTCATGGTCAGAAGTTGCAAACAGGGAAAAGAAATATGACTGCTACGAATGGTAAATAATAGGGCAGAGGCTAAAAAGTAAAGAAGGTCATAAAGTAACAGTGTAAAAATAGACCAGAATATGAGAAGATGGTGAGAACAAAGAAGAAAAAAGGTAAGAAGAAATGGACGGGACAAGTAGGAAGAAAGTAAGGAAGAAAGGGAGAACATTCAATCAGGACAGGAACAGGAAAAAGAATGAGCGTGCAACTTTAAAGAAATAGTTAAATGAATAAAAACAGGTGAAAGGAGTAAGAAATGAACAGACAGAAATGACAGAGGTAAGAGGATATAGGAAGGCAGCCCTGACAGGGAAGAAAGACTACTGTAAAAAAAGCAAAGAAACAGTTGAAGGGTAGCCTTGCAGGAGAACCCTTAAGGAAGAATGCAACAAATGTGCCACGTGATCTGAGTTCCATATCAGAAAGGTGTGACCTCTTCATGGGAGCTTACTACCTGTTTTTATTATTTTTAAAAAAAAAAAAAAAAGACAGAGAGGGGGAAATACTAGTGATAACTATCACAACAAACTAAATTTCATCTGATTTATTAATTCTTTTTCCCTCTAGAAGTCTAAGAATTCCTTTCAAGAGAGCTTTTATTGTTAAAATTATTAATTTTTAAATGTAAACTTCCCTGCTTTTGCCTAATTTATTAAAAGCTCCCATTCAATTAACAAAATACAAGCCAAGTTTGGGAAAGGACTTGAATTAGTTTCTCCGAACAGAAACCACAGACATAGAACAGCTCCAAGTAAAATGGCAAGGCCTTTTGTCTTAAAGACCAGAAATGCAACAGAAACAAAATATAATAAAAAATGAAAATTCAGGTACAGGAATTATGTATTTCATACTGAATAATTATTTCTGTACTGCCCGTAAATCCTCTCTGGTAAGCTGTGCATCTAAAACTCATCGAACTGCCAAGGGGTAAACGCAGCTCCATCCATCACACAGCCACTTGACAAATACATTCCATAATAGAAGTTTATTTTTATGGGAGGCTGAATCAAGGACTTTCCCATGCATACAAAAACTTGTCAAAATTATTTATGAGTCTTGCTGAGACACACAATATGTCATATCAAACTCCTATTTTCCTTCCAAGCACAGACTGTCAATATCTCTGCTACTATCAATAATGTGGAACACCGCTGCTATAGGCCCTCAGGATTTTGAGGTCATTTGCCCATCCTAGCCTGCTGCCAGACGCTGTCTCTAGCTGCAATGCAGCTGAGGAGAGGTGTATTTACAACCTCTATGAGGTGTAGTTAAGGTAAGCACTAGGGACTGCATTCAAAGGCTTTGCCAACATAAAATAAAATGGAAGCATATGTTTGAAAAATTACACTTGATTACATCTAGAGTTATGAAAATAATGAAAAAAATTGCATTGGTCTCTTTCTAAATTAGAAAATCCAAAAGCTTACCAGCATTCTCTGGCATAATTAAACAAATAATCACTTCTCATGTATATGTTTGCACCTTTCTGAAACTATGCTAAGGAAATGCCACACATAACAAGGCTATTATTACCCTTCTTGACCAGGAAGATAGTTTAAAATCTCATGAACTTTGCTAATAGGGAAGAGAAACTCATGAAACAGTGTTTATTTAATACAACCTGTGTTATTTGCAAAAAACCACAGGAAGTCTTAAAGCAAATGCCAGTGTGTTTGCCAATGGGTCCAAGTACTCTGTGCAAAAAGCATTTAGCTTTCTGAAGGCCATATCCCCAAACCTTGTTCCGCCATGTCTTCTCTTTCAGCTCTATTAGTTTTTCTGCTGGCTGTTTCGCAAACACTACACAATCACAATATATCCTGTCTGGGACAGTAGTTCCATGTATTTCTGTGGTTGAACTTGACTTATTAATATTCTGAACCTTTCTGGCACCAACCCTTTCCTTGCCATGCTGGACCACCCCTTTCACCATCCCTGCTGCCACCAGCTCTGCCTGTGTGCCCCCAGCCACTCAGGTACCCCCACGCAGCATTTCCCTTTCCAGGACCATGATGGAGAAACACCCATGGCACCCCCCCCAGAGCCAGCATGTGTCTCACAGAACTTGTGTGCTTGGGGTACAGACTGCCTCACCTGTAACACACTCCTGCCTTGTCACTGAGGCATGCCTCACCAGCCGGGAGCCGCTTGTCAGTGACAACACAAGTCATTTAGAGGAACAGTGAGTGGGCCTTTCTCACAACAGTTGAAAGACACCTAAATTGTTTTCTAGTTAAAACTCTCCACAGTCCAATGATGTTATTGCAGAATACCTAAAAACTCAGCTTACTGTGTTTGCACAGATAGCTACAACTACTTGACCAAAACATGTAGACAAAAAAGGGCCCTGTTTCTAGGCTGTAGTTCACCTTGCAACAGATTTGCTCTGCAGTTCACCTACAAAACTATAACGGGCCTGAAGGAAGAAGGGAGATTCACATGGCAGGAGGTTCTCCCCTCAAAGTCAAAGTTACAGGTTCATCTCAGCCCAATAGCTGTTGGATGTGAAAGACTGTTATTTGGGAAGTCACTGAGCCTCTGATTCCTGATAATTTTTAGCTGCCTTTCCATGAATGATAGCATACACTAGGGATAAACTATCCAAATCTGAGAGGAAGAATTTCTTCAATGAAAGCTCACAGTAGGAGATTTATTTAGCTATTTCCTCAGACTCAACCATCACAGTAGAGGAGATCACAATGACACTCCAATTAGCTTTGAAGGAGCTGTCTTGGGTATTGGAAAGAGTGTGGTAGCAAATTCACACTGCAAAGAAGACAGAAGTATGGTGCTGCCAGGATTGCACTGCTTCCAGTATTGCATGCAGGGCAGCAAAAAGTGCTGACACCAAGAGTTACTTCTGTAAAGCCCCAGTGTCTCCAGCAGCAAATATCCCAAATGTCTGTCCAATGGTAGCATTGTTCCATCCGCTGAATTTGTTTTTTGAGCAGGTGGTTGGGAAAGTGCATAAGGTGCAAGGCATTAATGTAAAAAGTGCCTTACAGGTCCACTGTCATCAAGTGCTGTGTATGCTTTCAATCTTATTTCCCAAAAGCTATAGTACCAGGTGTGGTTGGTACAGATGGAAAGAAGAACATGTCCAGATGAGTTCCTTAACTGTTTGATGGGCTCACAGCTCCCACGCACTCAGTTAACCTACTGCCATCCCACAAACACCAACTTCTATAAGTACTAGTATAGAACATTGCTAAAATAATAATAATGAGGAACAAGACAATAATCTGATTGCCAAATAAGAGCTAACATTATAGAAAAGACTACAGAAAAAGGTTTTATCATAATTTTTAATTGTTCCACTAGAATAGGTTTGCATTGTCTTCATTTTTTGTCTGTCTGGAGAGAGAATTCAGAGAAAGCTGTTTACAGCCAAGCCAAGGGAAAAAATTAAAGTACTGGTAGCCCATGTGCACATATCCAAGTTTGTCCAGAAGATGCATTTCCAGTACTTAAAAACCCCCCACTTTCTTAAGGCATAAGGGCAACAGAGCTATTTAACAATTTTTGTTAGTGGTTTAAAACTGTCAGGAATCTGAGGTCTTTTTAGTGGTATACTTTCCACATGACGTAGGTACAACTCATTTTGTCCCTAACAGAAGCCATCATGCCTATTACTCTTTGAACGCTGTACTGAAAATGTACCTTTTAGAAGAAGAAAAATATAATCCTATTGATTTTTCTCAGCCCTAAAATGTAATAATTTGAGATTATTTTCAGGCAACAATAAGGCTTTATGACCTAACAGCTGATCACCTTTTCATACTTCACCACTGATGCCGATTACTAAACCCAGAATCCCAACTCCCATTAAAAGATATTTATAAACACAATTACTTATGTAAGTTTAATGTCCCTGTGGTAAATCATATGCTGCTATTAAAGTGCTGTACTCACTGTACCACTCTTGTCTTCTGAGACAGTGAAGATGGTGCCAAAAATGACTGAACAGGCAAGGAAGACTAACCACTGTATTTTATACTTAGAGAGACAGCAGTAACTGATGCACAGCAAATGTCCCTTTACTCACAACCATTTTGCAATATTAGAAGAAGAAGATAAGTCAAAGATTAAAACACGAACAGCCTGAATCGCCAATGACTTGCATCCTGAGTAGCCATTTAATACTTGTACAAAGTAAATGTAGAACAGTAACATTCTGACTAGCAGCAACTTTCGTTCTCTTTGCACACGTTTAAATGACTGCACTAGAACAGGGAGGAAGAGGAACCACCTTGCTGCATTTCATTGAAAAGGCAAGACACCTTTAATAGCACTACACGTATAAACTTTTAGAGTACGCCATAGTTACAAGCATTGGTTTTCACATCCTATACTTAAATATTTTCTTTAGAAGTACATGATTGAAATGAGATGATTTGGTTTCTTCCCTGTACTGGTCATGTCCTTTTGCTAGTAAAAACAATCACTGCATTTCAGTCACCTTTGGAGGAATTCCCAGGAAGGTAAGACACAAGAACGCAGTTGCTTTACAGTAGCTGCTCTCTTCCCTCACCCAAGATGTGTTTCACTCCTGCAATGTCCTTAAGCAAACACTTTCCTTCTCTTTCTGTCAAACTAAGGAACTTTGTTAGCAACACCATAGGACAGGAGATAACTATAGAGCTCTCTAATTGTTAAGCTCTTGCAAGGGCTGAGCCTGATCATTCACTGAATTGTTGAGTTGATGGGATTCATGTAGCTGGTTATAAATTGATAATCTAAATTAATTCATTCAAGCAGAAATCGATTTTGTAACTCCTTGAGAGCTTGTAATAATGCTTACCTCCTACCGTTAGCTGCATTCTCCGTTTCATAAAGCTGGTCGGAAACAGCTGGATTCAGGTGACCTGCTAGCTCATTAAATCTGTTACATGTTCCTTCTGGTAAATGATACTAAGCTGAAATGTCCTTGCGTTGATTTTTTTCCTTTAATTTTATGACAGAAATAACCTAATTTGTAACACAAAATAACAATCTCCTCGGATTACTTTGCCTTGTTAAAATATTTTATGCATTTTTCATTTACACGAAGGTAATGGAAAAACACTTAAACTATCTGTTATTTAAACCACAAGAGATATGTTACTGAAAGTCTGATAGCCACAAAAATGATTGCCTCTTCATAGTCTTTGCTTTATATCTGTAATAAAAAGCGGACAATTCAATTCATCGGTTAGTAAATAAAGTACGATAGTTTTTATTTTATTTGCTCTGCATTGCAAGAACTAAAATCAGATTGCTTTTTGAATTCATTTAAAAATGGGCTCATTATTTTTCTTTTCTACTTCTAATGCAAAATGTCTGGTGTCTGTTTTGAATGTTATACGGTTTTTAAGATATAAAGCAAATATAACCTAATTCTAAATGTCAGATTAAAAGTATAAATTCCTTTCATTGACTCCTCTATAATTATTTAAATATTGGTGACAGGATTGTCAGTAAGAAGTGCTGAATAACTGAATCTGAACACCTCACTATGGATCTGATACAAAGCATAAACACTTATTTCTCAGAACTTGATGGCTTCTAACTATCAACTCCTATGACAAGCATAGAACAAGTGTCATGAATTACATTGCTGGAATATGCTGCAAGGCAGAAAGTATGTGTTTGTCACTAGATAAAGCCCATATTCTACCAAGTCCAGTGCAGAAACAACACCTGTTTAGGGAATGGGAAAATGCAATGCTGCTTTTCTGTACCGTCCATACTTCACATACATAAAAGGATCCAAAAACCCTGGATTGAAAAGACTAAATATGCCCCTGAACATTTCAGTTTACCATTTCCAGCAGACGTCACTATAGAGCAAGGATTCATGCAGGCTGAAAAAATGGCAACACTATCCAAAGGAATTATGATAAAAACGTTTAAGAAGGCTTAGCTATTAAGATAATAGTAGCTAAAATCAGAATTATTAGCTTATTAAAATTAAAGATCCATATAAAGATAAACCATCCTTTTAATTATCAGAAAGAAAAAGCGGTATTGATTTCAAGCTTCTGGCAATAACAAAGCACAGAAAAGCATAATACATACAAAATACGCCTATCTTTCGGGATGTATGAAACTAACAAACATAACACAACACTAAGCCATGCACATGCATAAAAACTCAAGTATCGTGTTTTCTAACACAAAAACTCATGTAATAGATACTAATGTGACGAGCGTAGAGCCATATATACTACTAGCCATAAAGAAGCAACTGCTTTTTCACTCATACCTTTTCCTACATTTATTGCCCCCAAGCAGCTTCTACTCATTCCCCAAATCCTAGTATTTAACTGCACATCATCATCAAAATTCTGTCCGATAGCATTTATTCAATAACAAACAAATCAGCATACAATAACAGTGAAAGGCCATGGTAGCTTTCTGAACAATAGCGAATGTATTATGGCTTTAACATGTTGACGAAACATCTAATCATTTTTTCCTCTTTAAAAAAACTACAGAAAATAATTCCTACCACCCAGTATTTTTGCTGTAACATTTACTGCCTTAAGAATTAAACCTGTGAAGTCCATTCTGTGCGGTGGTGTTCAATCCTGACTGGATGGAGTTTGTCTGAAAGACAAATGCTACTCAAGGTAGTGCAAGGCTAAATGTTGTAGGCAAGTCTCCGGGAAGACTTGTCTTTGAGACATAAATTCTAATGACAAAAAGCACATAAAGGGAACTTTTTCACTATACCATACCTCAAACAATGTGTCCTGTTTTCTCTGTGAGCTTGGGTAATTTGTCTGGCCTACAGAGAATAGTCAGGGCCAAGTTTTTCCCAATTTCTCTGTTGCTTGTGATCCGATATTTGCATAACATAGGATGAAGCATTCTCCATGCTTGGTACAGACAGGGGATTATAAAGCAATATAGCTCCCTTCCAAGGATGCAGTAGGAGGATAAGGGGACACAGAAACTATTCCCACTCATGAGCATTGGCTCAACAGCCATCAGCTCTGGGGTCTGTACCCTGTGAAAGAGAATACCTGTAGACGCAGTACCTACTTGGAAACAGTTTTAGCATTTTTCCTCAAGCAACAATACATAAATTGAGGAAGAAGAGACATTCATCAGACTGCTTCTAGGGATATTTCCACTGGCCAACTTGGGGTCCTTGAGAAAGCTCCTGTGACTGGTGGCTGAAGGTGCTGGGGCGATGACACCTGACTCCAAACTTGAGGACTCAGTGCCCAGGCTTAGTGACCAAGACAGTGGTATTTTCTGGAGTATGAGAATTCTTTAGTGTGCTTCTTTGTTAACTTTGTTTAGAAACTTTCCTTAACGATTAATGTTTTTGTGGTGCCCCACATAGCTATGTCTCATCCTCATGCTGCACTCCCAAACAGGTGCCTCTAATTGCCAAGAGGACATTGAACTTTATTTGGTTAAAAAATTTGAACATATTATTGCTCTGGAAAGAAAAAAAAAAAAACCTCATAGTATTCTTCTTGGCTTAGAGAGTAAACTAAGGCACACTGCTTGTACCTGGATTTATGTATACTCTGTTGGATATAAAGTACTTGTTTATGTGAAGAACACATCGCATGACTATTGAATGAAAACAATGGAGGCAAAACCCCATCAAATGAGTGAGCTGTTTTGCTCTGCAAGGGAAGGACTCCTAATGGTAACGAGGAACTCTAACTGAAAGAGAGGAGCACCTTGGGCACTGATTTCCACTGGTGCTGTTTCACTAGCAGTGTCAACATTAACAGTAGGTTAGTGTAAACACAAACCATGCACAAACACAAATTACACCAAACAGTGAAGACGTGAAGATGGAGAACATTAAACTGTACCAGACAGAACAGTCTTGGCAATTTTCCTACAGTCATCCTCTCCCTTCAAAAGAATTGTAATTCTTGGACAGTTTGCACTCTTCCAGTCATGTTGTACTGTGTCAGTCATACCCAGGAATAACCACATGTTATTACATAAGTAGAGTCAATCATTTGCCATTTATGAGTTCAACAGTTCACAGCAACTGAATCTCTCTTATTTTCAAAATGATAATCAGTGCCTGAATTCTTTTTCTCCAATAAACATCTTCTCAGTACAAAAACCAGCAATTTTTAAAAAAATATAAATCATCCAGCAAAGGCCTGGGTTCAACACTAATACTTTTGTACAGGAAAATGTGTATAGGCATGTATAAGCATCTTTAAAATCTTGATTATAAATTGTTTATTAATATTCTTTCTATTAATGAAATATTACCATCAGAATAGCGCATCAGAGGATGTATGCCCTTCTTTGTTTTGGTGTTATATTCCGGTAGAAGACTGCAAAAGGAAAATACTAGACAAGACTAGAGAATCCTGTATTGCCAAAAGAGAAAATCTTTTTTAAAAAACCATGCTCAGCAACTCCCTACTTTGCTTATCACCACCACTCTTCATGTTACTTGCAAATGAAGCGCCACATGTACATCGGCTGCTGCCACACCCTTCCTGTTGCTAATCTGTCTTTTTAAATTTAATTTCTTTTATGGTGGCTTTTCCACCGTTTAATTAGGCCACGGGGAGTAAAGAGAGGCAGTCTCACTGTCCCTTCAGAGTTTATTTCACAGACTGCTCCCTTCAAGGATTTTATTTCTGTCATTGAAAGCAGACATCCTCATATTGCTTAAACACAGAAAATGATTAATACAATGAGATTGTTATGCTCCTAGCTAAAATGGCCTTCTTTCTAATGTGAACTACAACAGCTTGAAAAGATGGGCGCTGACACTACACTACAGCTGACAGTTTTTCTTTTTTTAGGTGTACTATTATTGGGATCTGTAATACTGTGTGACCCATAATAATAATACCACCATTCTCCTCATATTAATATCATAAATTCTGCAGACATAGATGATATTATCATATATCAAATATGACCATAAAACCAATGTGATCTTAACACCTTTGGATTTATCTTGAAAAGAAAAATACTAGATAAAATCATTTATGCTGATATCACCAAGTCTTTACTGGGCTACAGTAACATGTTAAGATTACAATATATTTTTAGGAGGATAGACATTTCTGACAGATTTATTAATCTGTTCCTTGAGTTAAATTTGTGGATAGTTAATTTGTATGTTATTTAACAGCCAACGCTCTCCATTCCATGTCCTTGGCCACAAGCTTGAAATTCCTCAAAAGCTGAATTTGGTATAATATTCAGTGCATATATTGAATAGCCTTGTTTAAAGGAGCACTAGTCAAAGAATAATATTTTACAATATTTAAGTGGCACCTGCTAGTGCCACTGCAGTTAAAGGTCTCTGAGCTAATGCAAACACATTGTGGGTTAAAATGGCATGCTCAGCTTTGGAGTGATTTAAACTTAAATCCATGGCATACAAATCTCAAATTGACTTAATACTGGTTTCAAGTTATGTATCTCTGAGACCACTTATACTTCCCAGTAATGTGATCACAGTGGAAGACTCGGGAACACTTAAAAGACTGAAGCAAAAGCTGAATTTAAAATACTGAAACCTTCAATTTCCCACCTCCTTCTTCCCACCTCTGCTCTCATCAGAATTAAAATTTCCAGACAGGTTGTACCATGTGATTGCATGTTTGGACAACTGCTATAACAATAATAATAATAATAATAAAAAAAGAGAGAGCATAAAATGGCTGGGATGCTGAGGCTGCCAAAGTAACTGTGCCACATGCAAACATGATTATCCTTGTTTCAAGTCAAAATTTTAAGCAAAATTTACTCCAGCACAAAGGAACTATCCAGGGGCCTATATACCACTTACATCTTCAATAAAGAGCACCCATGGCAGCAGAAGTGCTGTACTTCTACTAAGTAATGATGGAACAATATTTGCGAGGAATTTTTACAGGGCACATAAACCTATGTGCTATGAAATCCACTTTTACAGAGATGCTCTGCAAAGCACCAAACAGGCAAGCTAAAGCAAACAGGCTTGTCTGGGAAAAAGGAGGTAGAATCAGAACAAAAGGAAGCAACAATGAACAGCACAGCTTCAGAAATACAGATCAAAAGCTGCTTTATTATGGTCACTGGGAAGAGGATTCTTTCCCAATTTCTTTGCAGTAAATGTATTCAGGCACTAGGTCCAGCCACTCGTTTTGTATGTTGTTGGCATGAGGCTCTGTCCCTCAAAGATCACAACACCTCTGTGAGAAATTATGTAATTTTTAAAAAATGTCCATGTCTCTCATAAAAAGCATGACGGAATTTCAATATTATAGTTGTCATTAGGAACTACATGTCTTTATGGGGTGCACGGGCATTTCGACAGGGTAAACGCATTTTCTCTCAATAAATAGTTATTAAAAGATCAGAGCCTCAACTGAACTGCTAAAAAAGCAGAAAAGAGTAAGTAGTAAGCACAGTCCTGGCTGTACCATCACAGGCACCATTACGCAGAACGGACAGAGAAAGGGGCAATGGTTGTTGCATTCAGGAAGAAGCCATTCTTCTCGAAATAGTTTCCAACGCTATAGTGCTACCAATCATTGCACTCTTTTCACAAGCCATGTTAGCTCAAGATATTTGAGGGTCTAATATCCCAAGCTGCTAGACTCAAATGCTTAAATAAGAACAGTTACTTTTTTTCCATTTTTGGGGAAAGAGGGAAATTCAGTGACTTTAAATGCAACTAACAGAGATCTGAAATTACCACCCAGAGAAAAAAAAGATCATATATGCAGCCATATGTGGAGCTGGCAATACTGACATTCTGTTGCCTTCACTGTAACCAGAGGGTTGTAGGAGAACTCGGTCTTGGACAGACAACCTCCCCATACAACCCAGGTTCGCAGCTGTGACTATATACCACAATCTACTCTCTGATACACAAGTTCTTTTTGACAGATTACTTCAATGGCTTCTTTGTAGCATTATAGTATACTAATTCAGGAATTAAAGCTGCCTAAAAGCATTCAGACAGAATCAAGCCACTCTTTTGGAGCTGTTGCAATTTATTTTATCGATAACCCTAGTTCAAGGGTTGCCATTGCTATACATCAATAGGATAAGAAATGTCTACTCTCGGTATTTACTGTATCTGTCCCATGGAAAGACTCAGATTTTTAAGACTCCTCAACAACATGTATTTTCACATTTTACTTTAAAAAATCATTTTCATATGAATTTAGAAGTAAAAAGTTTCCAAATTAAAAATTATATGAAATGTTTTTACTTTTATCTGGTAAATATGCTTCCAACATTTGAAATGAATTCCCTTTTTTTTTTTTTAAGTGTAATCAAGTATGTGAGTTTTTCCTTAAGAATTTTACTTTCCCCTTGAGGGTATCCAAAAAGCATTAAAAACCCAAAGAAAAAATATACATGACAAACTGAAAGGTCAGAAAGGAGACTGTAATTGATTTATTTTCCTTAAGGGTGAAAATAAGGGGGGGGGGGGGGGGGAGAGAGAAGAGGAGGAGAAAGAGGTGAACTCAAGAAAAGGTGGGAGAGAAAAGAAAGTTAAATTCTCCCACTTTCTTTTTTTAATTCCCACTTATTTCTTTAACCATGGAAATATGAAGGATGGTTTCAAGTGGCTTTGCTAGGTATCTTAGAAGCCATTAATTTGGAAGCCATCTCCTCTTAACTCAAAAGCCAAAAGCATTGCTTCTTTTAATAGGAGCAATCAGCTGAGATGACAAAGTAAGAGACATGTTCATTTTCTGATTTGTGTTATACCAGTCACACTGAGGTGTACTGAGTAGGGAGAATTAGGCATTAGCAGTTACACACATGGGTTACCTAGAAGACAGATGATAGTTTTCTCTCCCTCAATAGTAGCTGTCCAAAGCATGCATGCAGTACAATTTTGTCCACAAATAAATGCGCAATTCTCTCTGTTCAGTACCTTGTATGTGTTCTCATGCCAAAAATATATAGCCCCTTTTTGAGAGCAGTACGTTTACAACAAAAGAAACAAAATCTGGAAAGCGGAGAAAAGAGCAGCACTCTAACTCACTGCTAGGAATATGGTGTGACAGGAGGGATGAATAATCAAAGATACAGTTGATAGTTTACTGTTAAAATAAATTAACCAATCCACTGACAAAAAGTCTTGCCTACTGTATTTTATAGATACGGCTCTGACATATTTTGATCACAAACAGCTTCAAAAGAGGATCACTCTGCCAGCTGGGCTGTTCTTAAACAAAACCTCTATGTTTTGATCCAGGAAACATCAATCATCATGTCTTCAAAATCATTACCATTTATTGAGCACCCATTAATATGCTCAATGCTAAATAAAGCAGAGGAACATGCTGTCCTTATCCACATTTCTGATCATCTGTCCTTTATTTTTGAAGTCAGTTTGGCTCTGTATAAACTCAAAAGGCTAAAGTAAACAAACAGAAATATTTTGGTGACTATGTATTACACTGCTATACTTTTTTCATGCTTGTTTTATCTTTCACATTCTGTAAATATAAAATAACCGCGTTCCAACTGCAGGGAAAAAAACTAAAATTGAGACTCTGCAGGATAAACATGCTTGAAAAAGGAGATAGGCTGCAGAGGGGTCACAAATTCTGGGTGTGTTCAGGAAAGTGAGGACAGAGAGTCTAGCAGCCACAGAGTTGCTGCAGAGAGCTAAGGATGAGAAGAGGATCTCTGCCATGGTGGAGGCTAAAAATACAAGGAATTGCAAGGGGAAAGGATTTGGGGCAAGCAGTGGGATAAATGAGGGGTTTTGAACATCAGCACTGACTAGAGGGTGTTGCCTGCACATAGTAGAACATTTAGATACACCATGTTCAGTATTCCTGATGTAAATTAAATACCAATTTACAGAATCAAGCTCGTAAGATAATATATCATAGGTAATGGCTATCCACAGGAATTCATCAGAGCAAGTATGTTGCTTCTGAAGAAAAGACAATACAACTTTTATTAGAAAGAAACTACAACATCCTCCCCAAAGAAAATCAAACCTTTAAGAAGTAATAACAGACAAATATTGAGAAGACTGAAATCTACTTCTGGTTCAGCTTTTCAGAAAAATACTGTACCTGAACAACCTCAGAGATCATACTATTGGCAAAGTATTTGTTGAATTTTGATCATGTAAAACATCCGAAAATTGGTATAATTCACCATTTTAGAAAAGGAATGAATATGTATCAGCTGGATGCTCTCACAGTTCTATCTACCTGCTGTGTTAGAGAAGAAATAAAGGTGATGTTCGTAAGTGAGGGAAATTTTATCATTGTCTTTAATAGGCAACTCTCTGATTACTAGCCACTGGAGTATTAGGTTGAATTGCATCACTGATGAATAGCCAGGGGACCCAGTTAACAAAAATCAGTGCTTTTAAAGTCTTTAATGATCAGAACAAAATGAATGAAAGCATTTGTCAAGATTATGATTGTCATTAGAAAATGCTAATTACATATTAGTTTAATAATTACCACATGATCATTTACCAAAATTATTAAATTTTTTTACTTACTTGGTAGAATTAACATTTTTTTACAAAGTGTTCACAATAGTGCTTTTAGAAGCTAAAAATTTTAAGATTACAGAGCTTCTGAAGCTGGGCTGCTACTGTTGGAAAGCTATGATCTGAGTTTATTGCCAACCCATTTGATTTCACTCACTCAAAGATATATATTATTACCCTCTTAAGGAAAGTTACAGAAGAGTAGAATTCATAAAGCTCAGGTAACTTTCCCACAAAAACAGCTATACAATGAAAAGTTTAACTCCAGTGAAAAGCCACTTGCTAATTAATACACATATGCTAAGCAGGATGTATCACTTCTCAATATTAAGCCGATATCTGACCTAAAAAATGATGGTATTAGGTAAATATCAAACATACCTGTAAGAGCTGTGTCATCTGGACAGCACAACAGAGGACTATACCACCAGTATTACAATAAGATTGCTTACTTTCAATAACAATGATACACATATTTTTCTGCATACCAGTGTTACACCAGTTCTACAGCTCAAGTTGCATCAGCAGCCACTAACTTGACCACAACAACAAAAAAAGCATCAGGCACTAAAGTGAACTCAAATGGAGTTTTTCCCAGCCAGTGAGAATTTTTACCATTCCAATCAAATCTATGACTAATACAGTACTTATGTTCTTTTGTCCATCTGTAAGTACAAAATCTCCCAAAAGAACAGTTTTCCTATTTTCAGTTTAAAGTTTATGTTTTAAACAACCAGTAGTAGCTCAAATAACATACTTCAGTTTAATTATGCTCTCCCCTTAAAAGATGTCCAACAGTACAGCTTTAAAAAATACATCCAGAATAAAACCTGAAAACTATGGAAAATATTTCATATGTTATTTCTCATCTAAGACCAACATTTTGACTTGGAACAGAGCCCTGTGACAAAGTGGCATATCTTTGCATTATTTGCCTTAAGAACGTCATAATTCTGTTCAGCAACGAAGTCATATTACACTGGTACTCTTGTTATCTTTAGTAGTCCCTACTCAATATAGGGGAATTTGAGTAACAGGACAGTAATTTTGTAAGGAAGCTTTGTAAAGAAATAATTAATGTTGACTACTTTAATTCCAATTACAGTGTGGAAGCATAAATGGCTGCCTCTGACTGATTTCCATAGGTGCTTCAGCAGAGGTACAATGTAAGCTTCAAGAGAAATGCCAAACCAAAGTCCGGTGCACCCAAGCCTATACAATTTGTTTAATCTCTTCTGCCAAGTGCAGTTGTGAGAGACTGAAATGTCCTATGACTGTCTCAAAACTTGCTTGTGTCTGTGCAAACCTCCAAGAGAAGCTGCTTTGGCCTGTGAATTGGTCTGGGGGATGTCTCCCAGAGAAGCGGGAGTGTATTGAAGGATGCACCCCCCCCCACTTCTTTGCAGTTCATTGTCCGGACTCCTTAGACAAGCCTCAAAGGGGCAGAGGGTGCTGAGTTGGCCCCATCCTGTAGCCATTTGTGGCTCTATTGTGTAGGCCAGACCCCATGCATGCATCGCTAATGAACTGACTAATGGCAAAGGTTCCTGCCCTGAAGCCAGATGGAACAAAACCTGTGGGACCAGAGAAAAAAACCTAAAGGTGAGCAAATATGCTAATCAGCAGATACGATTAAAAGGCAGCAGAAAATTTTGCTCAGTGTGCATCCACCATCGAAGCCAGATCCGTGTGCACCCACCACTGAAGAACTGAAGACTGAGGACCAACGGAACGCCGCTGGATCCATGGTGGTGACTATTCTTGCAGTCCTATCCTTGCTTTATTTCTGTCTTTTCCTTCCATTCTGGCCTATTGCTACCGCTCTTCACTTCTTTAATAATAAAAACCTGGTTTGGGTGTACAGCATTTGACCTCATTGGTGTCTTAATCTCGCTCTTGGGATCATATCGAAACCTCCCCCGACATTGGATCGGGACAGCAGTATAACTTATTCTCGATCAGACTCACTGGTAGGGAAGGTTATGTGGAGGAAGAAGCAAAGCTCAAGAAACCCTTCTTAGAATGAGTCTTCAAACCTGGTTTTGAGGGGCAATTATTTTAATTTCTTTGAATTAAAAAAAAAAAAAAAAGGGCTTGATCCTCTGAACAGTTGCTCAGGTCACAACTGAAATGCAACTGTATGTGTACGGAGTGTAAAAGCTCAGCACTGGCTAGATTTAGTCAGGGAGCAAAGAGGAATACCATGTCCAAATGACAAACCACTTTGGGACTTTGGCAAAGGAATGTTGAAACCTTCACATATACATCACGCTGTTTTGAATCTTGCCTAGGTCGGTGGTTACTCAAGAGTGTGAGTTGTCCCTACAATACCAGTCGACAGTTCTGTCTGGCTAGTTTCCACTACAGTATCACCACATTTGCCACTCTTGTTTGCAGTTTTAGTCTAAGGAGTGAATGGGGATGTATATTGAACTACTCATGTCTAAAGGTGGTCTAAAGCTACAGATCTGTCTAAAGCTACAGATCAAGGTTAAGACATTAGCAGGGCCACATAAGAATTCTGCACTACTTTTTTCTGTACTTGGTCTGTGGAATAGAGGTATTCAGTCTCTGTGGCTGTCAATCTGGCACATTTCATGAGTACTAAATTAATTTAAATAAATAAATAAAATTACATGTTTCAACTTGTCATTTGGGTATGATCTGTTTTATTGCTGCAATTTTTGCTGTAGTATGTTCAGATCCATCACAAAGGTCTCTATGATGCAATCCCTTTATAAAACTGTTAATTATGTAGGTTCTTCAAAGAAGCATTATATACTCTGGCAGTGATATGAAAACTACATCCAAAAAATGATTTAAAAAAAATATAACATCAATGTTTTGCTTTCAAGAATTTTTATAAAGTTCACATTCTAGAACGAGGCACATTTAACCAACTTCCAAGTTAAAATAAAATTCAGACATTTAATGTTAAAGATATCAAACATTGTTTAAAGATATTTAACCCTTGAAAACCAATCTCAACTCTATTTTTCTGTTAGTGAGCTCATACTCATGCATGACTTATGCCAGTTTTTCTTTTACAAACTTTTTTGATAAAAAGTTCAGGGAAAAAACATTTCTGTATCTGGTATGTTAATTTTATCTGTACATTTTTAAATAAACATTTATGTTTAAGCAAACATTTATGTTTGTTTTTAAAGGAAGAAAACACTAAATATGCTATCAATTTCTTTTTGTTGTGAACCTGATTTAGAGAAGGGAATATAAAACTGGAAGATTTATTCTGGAAGAACAATCAAGTTCAGAATATATGCTAGCATCTAAATAACAGTAAGACCAAGTTAGAACAGAAATGCTACACTTTTCAGGAACACATTTTCAAATAAACCTAATGTTATCGTTACATCTAATACCAGTGCTTTCATAGAAGCGGAGGTGATGGAGACATGGAGAATTAACATAGATTTCCGACTCTGTGTCGGCTTAGAAGGGTTCCTTAGAAGGCTTCCTTTGCCTTCAGCATGCAGATGGGTTTGAGGTGAAGAATAATACTGGAGAAAAAAGATTAATAGATTCATTAAACTTTTTCCTATATCCTAGAAGACCTCACATGCACTAACAGTTGAGGCTACTGCCAATGCATAAGGAAATAAACACGTGCAGGTTATCAAACCCTGTTACATTTTCTGTAAAGAGCAGTTTCAGAAGCAGCAGAACCAACAGTCTTGCTAATAAAAAGTTGTATCCTGCACACACTCCTCAGTGTGGCTTCTATCATGTCTACAAGTAACATCCAAACCACAGCATTTTTCTTTAGCATGGTCATTAATGGCATATTCCTGTAAAATCGATTTGAAAATGACAGGAGGTGGCAAAGTTATTTTGTGCTGAGGGGAGGGAGAAGTGACATGTAGGCAGGCAGCCATCAACTGCACGGTTACCAACACACTACTTCCAGGCCAAAAAAGGGAATATACACCTTATTAAAACAATATTTATTTTATGTATAAAGGATAGAAGAAAGAAAAAGTCAAGAAAACAAGCTCTGTAAAAACACATATTTTCTCTCTCCTTCCTCCTACACAAAAAGAAAAATTCTTCCCCTAGCAGGACCTCACGTGAGGAATGAGGCAATGCTCTGCAGGTCACACACTCCCACTCGTCAACCCTTCCCTTGCACTGCTACACTTCCTTGGCTCCACAACTAATCTCTCTTCCTCCTCTCTTCTACCATGAGAGACCTTGCTACTGCCTCCAGCCACCATAATGCCAAGCCCAAACCAACATGGCTGTTTTCTTCCACCCAGGACCATATCAGCATGGGGAACAGCAAAGGGCCTAAGCCTTCTCTGTGTGGAAATAACAAGGAGTATTCCTTTGGGCTCAGTGCCATGCTTTGCCTGCAACAAGCTCACACCTTACTACTTGGTAACCACTGAGAAATTTGGACATGAAGTTACAGAAGCTTGTGCCAAGCTAATAAGTTCTAGTATCACAGCAAGTATTGTTTCGATTATAATGAAGGCTGAATGTTTTAATTTAAAAAAAAAAAAAAGAAAAGTAATAGAATATTCTCATATAATCACCTGAAATCTGGTGCTGGGGCTTCAGGTAAATATTAATTACAATGCAATTTACAATTAAATGAGAGCTGGTGATACTAGAACAGAGTCAAACAATCTGCAGAGCACTGGCTCTGCGACTGAATGCTCTGTGCAAGTAGAAGCTCAATATTTGAGCAAATACAAATGACTAACTCAGATGAGCTGATAGTTCAAAGAGATTTTCCCATTTGTGCAATTTCTAAAACAAAATAAAACACCACCCCAAAACAAAAACAAAACAAACAACTCCCTCTCCCCCCAGAAAAGCACCCTAAAGTTTCCAGAACATAAATAAAGCTAGCTGTGATGATAGTTCTGCTTTGACATTCTGATAAAATTCCAGCTGTTTCCTCATCATAAAATCTGCCAGAGATACTGAGTCTTGTATGATTTTTTTTTTTCCCCTTGGAATTCTTAATGTCATTGATATAATTAAGAATAGAATTTATAAAAAATATGACAGAAGCAAAAATAAAAGAAAAAGAATGAGAGAGACTCTGTGTGTGCAAGAGAGAGCATGTACCAGAGAAAGAAGATAACAAAAGAAAGACAAGACCCTATGGATAGCAAAGGAAACCTACAAATACATTTTATAAAGTATTGCTTTTTGATCCCCTGGAGTTCATTTACACAACAGTCTACCTACTGTGAATGTTGCCTACTCCCCATCTTCTCCATTCCTTTTAGATTTTCTTGCCTGCCTGTCAAAAGTAGCCATCTCTAACTTCAGGTAGGTATACTGATTTTTAGTACAACCCCAGTACAATCCAGTGTCCAGTAAAGGACACTACAATTAATAGTACCTTAGTATTTGTTAAATCATATCTGAAGTTTTGCAATACTCCTAGTCTGTTACTTATAGTGCTTTATGCTTATTAACCACTTTAGAGCAGGAATTTATCAATTAATGCCTGTTTGCATTATGGAAACCCATTTGGCATAGAAACATCTTTTTGGTGTTTCCTACTAACCTAAGTTAATCTGCTTAGGAACCCATGATCACAAATTCACTTAAACCAGATAAACAAATGAACAACCCCCTGCTGACAGAAAATGACATGTAAGGAAGAACTCCTTTGGCAGTCCTAACACTCTTTTGGATTTGAAAAATATATCAAATTGATTTGTAAGAATCCTATTTTGAACTGTGGCTTGATCCCATTCAACTGATATATCATTGAGAGACAAAAAACCATGCTTAATATGTTGTTTAAAAATTAAGAGTCAGGACGGATTAGAATCCAGTTAAAATATCTTCAGTCTGTTTTCCCCTCTGATATGGGTAGGTGAATTTGAGAATCAAAAGTTAAACAAAGAAGTGTAAAATACAATTATATGGTAACACAAATACATTACACTCCAGAGATAACAAAATATAAACAGCAGTATTAAATCTGCCCTGAAGTGAAAAGGTATGAAGCAATTCATTAAAATAGAAGAAAAGTAGCTCATTCTGCAGCTAACAACTGCTAACCTTTTTTTCCAGAAAAATCTAACAGTGCACAGTTTCATCCTGTCTTACTTTACATGTAGATGCAGAACGTGTGGGATTTGCGTTCAGATGCTCTCACACTATTTGGGGAATGGGAAACCGACAGCAGAAGTTCAAGATTCAGTGGCATTTTCTGTCTCTTTCCTGATCACTCTTGACTGTTAGATTACTGTGCATGAACAGCCAAATGAGACGTACTGGAGAAGTAGTCAGCAATGAAAACTGAAATCAAACCTAACAACAGACTGTGGAAAGATTTAGTTTTGAAAGCAACAACATGTAAATGTTGTCTTATCTGAGTATCCTTAATGCACATTACTGAGATAGGTGGTAGCTAGGGCTTTCCATTCAGTTTGAAAGATAGATTAATGCAGGAATAGCTGCAATTCCTGATGAAAAATCCAATTTTTTAATTTTCATTTTTTACATCAAGTAGTAACAGATTTTTTTCATTTAATGAGCTTTTTTTTTTTTTTTTAATTGAACATAGTTGCTGCTGAAATTGAAGAAGCACTGCTCACTGGGAGAGTTCTGTGGCATAATAAAGCAGAAATGAAACACAATAAAATAAAATTTTTAAAAGTGTCAAATTACAAGTAGAATACAAATTAATAAAATCTAAATATTTCAAATGTGCGGGATATAGTTATGGAGCTGAAACATAACTCTAAAGAGATCTACCTAGGTCAAAATTTCATCAACTTAGAACTTGAGGGGAAGGAGAGGTCCTGAAGCAAAAGCACATTCAAAGTTTGTTGTAGACATCTACTAACTCAAATCCTTTTAGTCACAATTTCTTCATAAAGTGAAGCTGAGTCCTGACATAAGCCTTCCACTTGACTCTGACCTGTGTGCAGATGTTACTGCTTGTAGCATCAAGCCCACTAATAATAATAACCATAGACTAGCAATCTAGGTTGTTTCTCACTTCAAAAACATGATTCAGCCTATGTCTGTAAATCTAGCTCCCATCCACACATAGAAAACCCCATCAAGTTAATCCAGAACAGAGGGCATGGCTAAAACTTGAAGCAGAATCATTTATCACTTGCTAATGCAATCACTGTGAGTGTGCTACTGCAATTCAAAAGCCACCAGTCTTCCAACACTTTTTTCCAATTTTCTTTGAGTGTCCAAAAGGGGTTAATTTTCTTACACTGCAAAAGAAGCAATCATGCAGTGATCATTTTGTGGGTACACTTCTGAGAAATGTCTAAAGAGTCTATGACAAAACATGTAAAAACATCCTCTTGGCTACAGGTACATTTGGGTACTTCAGCTTAGTTCAGCTATTATAAGAAATACAGAAAGTAGCACAGGGACTGCAAATGAAACAGCTAAGCAGAGAGGGAACTTACTTCTCACTTAGGTAAGGCTAATTTCAGAGCTTAATGTGAATGTAGCTACCCCTGCAGGTCACATTTTTGACTGGGCCTTAAAATTATCTTAGTTCTTGTCAAGTATGACTTATTTTGTAATGTAAAATAAATAAATGAATGAGAACCCGGCGATATCTTCCATTAAAAGTATTCCACTGTTCATCTGAGATGAACCTAACCTAGTAAGGATACATTATAATCAAGCCGTAGTGACTATTCAATGTCTAACTGAGCTACAACTTGGTGGGGGACCATACACCACCTCAGCAGCACTTTCCTGTAGCAGATCATTACTTTGCCATTGCTGAAACAGTTAAATGCAACCCATCCTGACTATGTAATGGATCCACTAGCGTGAAATGTATCATAAATACTGAGTTGTCATTGTCTGCTCCCTCAGTTTCCACGAGCTAGCCCACGCAGGGCATGGCTGCTTCCTGCAGGTTACCATGCTATGCCAGATTGCTTGTTTCAGTTACAATCATATCAGCACTTTCTACACTAGAATTCTTAATTGTTCCTGTGCCCACACGTCATAAAATAGTTAAATCTTTACAATACGTTGTTCTTAGTAAGATCATCACCCTTACAGTGTTGTTCCTGATCCCATTAATGCCCAATGAAAATAAAATTATTATTATCCTCTTCCCTGCTCCCCTGGGACAACAGAAACACCACCAAACATTTAGGGATCCCCAAATGAATTTAGAATTTCTCACTTGAATTACTTAAGCTTTTAGTAAACTGCTTCCTGTCTGCCAGTGTTCCAGCCTCTACTTTTGCAGAGAACAACATAATTAAAAAGACAAAAAACCACCACCACATAACAATCCTTCCTTTCCAATGCTATACCCAAATCATGTCTATATAATTTAAATCTCTATGTTCATTGCCAAATCAGACACAGCAAATAATTAGAACTAAACTAACACTAAATATATACATATGCATATGCCTGCAGCTGCACAACTACATTCCCTGAGCCAGAATTACAGGGCAGATACGTGAATCAAGCAATGGGGAGTGTCTATTGCACAATACCTTCAGTTACGTCCTATTAAACTGACCACAACAAGGTGCTCAGAAATTCATCAGTGAAAGTATAAAAATAGAACAGGGAACCAGTCTCTGGTTAAAGCATAATTGAATAATAGATTTTTCCAGATTTTTAAAATCATTTCAGTTCTTATATTTGTACAACAGTTATGCAAAAATAGATGCTTCATAACAGCTTGCAAGATGTCTACAGATTTATATATCAGGAATAATTAAAAAAGAAGGCAGGAAGGATTCCATGAGCCGAGTATGTTGCAGGCAGCCAATAAAATGCTTATTTGTTGGATAGTTTGCGTTGTTTATATGAATAATAAACATCTAACTTACAAGTATCATACTTGCTAGCTTGATTCTTTTTTTTAAACAGATGCACTTTTAAACTTGTATAGATAACATTAATTTTATCTGCTTGCAAAGAGATTTGACTGCTGAAGTAAAAGATGTGAACTTTTCTTACACAGATCCAGATGAATCCCTGTCTCTACTTTCTTCTCCTCATGGATGATTTTTGTCTGCTTTAATACATCAGTGGTTTTTAAAATAGCTTTTCTAATCATTACCCGAATCGACAGGAAATGCAGCAAATATATCAGAAATAAACCAAGTTAAATTAGAAATACATAAACACAAAACTTGAGACAATAAAATAATCTGTTCAATACTTAAAGGGCATCTAGAAAATAGAGATCCCTCTGTTCTCTGTTTGCAATAAAAACAGAGGCCAATTTATGCAGAATTGATCAAGCAGATTCTTTCTTTGTATTTAAACATTGCTAAAGAGAGTTCAAAAAGGTGGTGCTGGCTAGGATGCTGACCAGAAGGGGAACAGCAGAAGGGACAAGGGAGTATCCAATTTCATTAACCCTGAAATTCTAAATAATTTGCTATATCCTTTTGGAAGAGTACACAGCACGTAGGTGACAGAATGCAGGTGTGGGCGTCCGTCATAATAAAGGCGGTTTGGTTGAGCGCAGCAGAGCGGCGGTGAACCTCAGCGAGAGATTACACACGGACCTATTGGCAGAACATGGCAAGGGAGAATGTCAGATTTCATACTCAGCAGACATCTACAGCAACTGATGCCTTGTAGTCAAAGGCTGTTAAATTACCTGTGAAGGTTACTGGCAGCCCTGAATGTTTTTCTCATTGTTTATTTAGTTCCAAAAGCTCTTGGTCTTTGTGCTGATTGCCCTAACTGACAGCCCAGGAAATCTGGACTTTGTAAACAGGGTGCTGCTGTATTGAATTACAGGTAACAAGTGTGTAATCAACCTGCTGGGGCTGGACCTTCGCAAAGAAATCTTTGGTATACAGACAGAAAGGATAGGCTTCAATATGGGGGAATCAATTACGTGAGCAGACGAGTATAAAAAGAGATCAATTTAAATCCTTTGTGCTTATGTCCTATAGCATATTTGGAAAAAGACCCTGACACGGTGGAAAGGTAATTAAGCACTTTATTCATTGTTGCAATAATATTATAGAAATTAAGGGTGAATATGATTTGAAGTGCCCTCATTATAACCCATAAAACCATATTAGTTAAACAGTCCTTAGCTGCAATATGCTTTATAAAAAAATAAGGAAAAAGGTTGCTGGTTCTTGTTCTTAAAGAAGAGTTTCTGTAGTCAAATTACATGAACTGGAACAAAGACCAACCCAAAATGAAGCAGTCATTTTTGATCTTCTAAAAGGTAAAAAGAACCCCTATAAAACAGGGGTCTAGTGAAATATAATACTGTGATATTTCTGCATACTAAAATAATATAATAAAGTTGAACAACCACCCCCCCCCCCAGACCATAGATTTATATGAGGTATTTAAACTGTAATTGTTAATTAAAAAGCATAAATAAAAAATCCAGTGGCAATCGGTCAACAAAATAACCCTATGCCAGACAACACTGAGTCACTGAGTAGTACAAGAGGGGAAACCCTTTTTTTTCTTATTTTAATTTTTTTAAAAATCATCAACACAGGCCTGTTCCATCTGTGTCTGTGGCCACCATACGCAAAAACATTCACTAAATAAAGAAAAGCTTAACAACAAAGATTTCAAAATATATTAACATCAGACAGTATTTCCAATCTGAACATCATTTATTAAAACAGATACCGTATGCTATCATCTTATTATGCCCCAAAGACTTGTTTTTGCAGTTTCAAATTACAAGAAAAACAAGGTTTCATTAGTATACTCACTGATGATGATAATTTTAGACTACTTGCAGTATTGGAATTTATGCTGTGTTAATGTAACTGGACTTATATGGCTAAATTTTATTCCCTCTAGATAAGCAGTTCTCTACTCTGGCATCCAAAATTTCTTTTATGTGCTTGAAAAATATGTTACAAAATTGACTTTTATTTCTGTTTGCTCATCTATTGGTATTTATGTACTAAAATATCCCTAATAATTGAAATCCCTGACCTATTTGGGAGCAGAAGGTTATTTTTTGCAAATATACAATATGTTAAATGCAACCTTGCCTAGTTTGAAAACTGACCAGGAATGATGGAAGCACTAGAGCAGTACTCTCCACCTGATTCAAGATCTAGGCTCCAATAGATATTTCAGACAAAGTTTCAACAAACTTTCTTCAAGACTATTAAAAATGTTCCGGTCATGAGGGAAAGTCGGTTTTCTAGTGACTGTCTATTAACAGATACGCCACTTGCCTGACACACCCTTCCTTCATAACTAATATTCCTGTAAACATCTGCACTTTTAATGCATACCAAGATTTCCAGGAGAAGAATAACATCCTTTCCTAAGCTATCTGAAACAGCTGGTGAAGGGTTTTTTTAAATCTGTCTCACAGCAGTAATAGCCTGTGACAGTGAGAAACACTGGTCCAGTGTTGCACTGTGTAAAACCACACACATTTCTGTCCACTCCGAATGTACCACCTTTCAATGGTATTGGAGATCTGTCTGTTCTTGTCTCATGAAAAGCAGTTGACATGAACATGATTTCCCACTTTTCTACAGTTCTTCTTTTAAAATACTCTCTGAGATGTCCATTTCCCATTTGCTTCTCAACACACTTTACATAGGTATGATGACTAAAAACTCATTAGCACTGAAACTAAGGTTCCTATTATGTAAGTATTAGCACACATATTTAAGGTCTCAATTGAATCTCCTAAAATCAATGTTAATAATTTAGTTGCACACTTTGAGCACATGAACACTGACATTCATGGGTAAGAACTGAACATCTGCTTAGCCCTATATGGCACATAAAAATGGTAAATGTATGGATTCCATTTCATCACATTTTGGCTTTTGTCTGAAACACTGCTAGGGATTCTGCGACAGAAACACTATGAAATGTTAACACAGGGAGACACAGTGGCTGGCCTTTGCACTGTAGATGGAGAAACACATAAGAACTCCAGCTTCTCTCAAGTGTTTTTAATCACCTGAAGCTTGCTTTTCAAGCTACTGTTTCCCCTCTCCTTCTCTCTTTTTAGAAAGTAAAGTTAAAAGACTTCTCCAGAATTATTTGCTATACTGAGGCACTAGTAAGTTAGATATGGTCATGCAACTCCCCCTTTTCAGAGTACTAACTGCCTATCTAAAATACAAATATAAATGTCATTGAATATATGGCTATAGCCTTTCTTCTCAAGGACAAACACTGTTTGTCACATCAACTGCAAGTGCCCAACTTCCAGAATAAAGTCTATTTGATCACTTCCTGCACTGAACACCTGTCCTAGACACATGATGGCATTTAAATTCAAACCCACAGAACACAGCCCATTGTACTAGTACAACAATGAAGCACTCCAGCCAATGCTGTACTCTTAACTAGATTCACGTTGATAATATATAGCTATAATTCTGCTTCAATTAAAAGCATATTTCAGCCAAAGCTCAGAATATGATAGCTGCTCTATGCATTTTAATAATACAGATCCAGAATTCTGCCTTTGCTAAATGTGTATCGGTAAAATGGTGTCAGAATTCTACTTTACATAAATAAAGACTGATCATATTAAGACAAAATCCTGCATAACCTAAATGTATATTAATGGCAGTAACCCAGAAACTGATCACAATCTTTACACTCTAGATAAGATCAGTAAGCCTATTTCAACCAACTTCAGTGTTTTAAAAGCAAAAGTGTTTTATTCTCTCCGGGACAAAGAAAATATGAAAAAAAAAATCCATATACAATACCAAACTCTAATGAAAATGCTTAACTCGTTCTAAATATTAGCATATGAGGAACATGCTATTACATGATTTTTGCAGCTACTAAAGTCAAGTTAATTTACCCTGTACTTAAAAAGTTAATACAGGAAATGTAAAATTCTTATTGCATTAGAAAAAAGTTCTGAAAGACTAAAATATTTATCCTTGATTTTCATGTCATGCAATTTTGTTTTAAATTTAGAAGTCAAAGATTAATGAACTACTGTATTATACATTTAACACAGGTTTTCCTAGGAATCTGTTACTGAAAACATGAATATATATTTCTGAAAATTTCAGCATCTGAGACTACATAAATTAATATTTAGTGTTATTACAAAATTAGGAAAGTTGCCATGACTTGTGGCCCAGATTGTGGGATATCACTGGAATGGACCAAAACGGGTAGCAAATGTAACGTATGATAGTGTGAGTATTCTGAAAAACACTTGTTTTTATTTATGCCAGTTCCAGCATTTCTAGAAAGTTGTTGGAAATATTGCTCCTCAGTATTATAACTACCCATATAATATGTTAACTGACTTTAAAGTGACTGTGATAAGCCAATGCAAAGACAAGTATAATATTACATCAAAAGAATGCCTTTCCTGCATATAATTAACCACAAGGGGTAGGCAACTACATATAACTGGAAGATGACTATAAAAAGGTAAATTAACTTAACCTGTTTGTAGAAGGATTAAAAGTGTAGGCCACTTACAAAAGCATCAAACCCTGCTGTAAGGGCACTGACTCATTCTTGGCATCATAATAAAGATCAAAAGTATACAACAGAAGCAGCAATATGTATGTGCGTAGCTCTTGCTAGAAATCTTTAAGACACAGTATTCTTCTCTGGCTTTTGTTCAAGGCCAGAGAGCACATCAGCCTTTGCAGTTTGATTTTCCATCTAATGTCCCTGTTCAAAACCTGTATATACTCTGCAAAGTACTAAATCAGGAATATAATACCCTGGAAGTATTTCTCCTCCACTGGAAAATAGTGAAGTCATGGATCCAGGCTTTCCTGACTACTTAGAAACTGGGCCAAGAAGTTCCTTGTAAATATTATGGGATTTATGGAACATGCTGCTGGTAATGCTCAATTTTGCTACATTAAACAGCACAGATACTCCCTTAATCAATGAATGCAAACTAGAAGGTATTTTAAATGCTCTTCTGAATAGGTATAAACTTGGCTTGCATAGACACAAACATGTAGATACTTTCAGATGAGATTAGATGCTTGGAAAATGTTTTACTGTTAAGAAAATACAGGTATAAGCTCTTATCTTTCAAGGCAAAATTGCATTACTTATCCTTTTCAAGAAGGGAAATCAACAAATACAAGTATCAAAAAGAAAAAGAAAAGGCTGAGAAAAAGGCTTGTGCAAAGCAGCCTGGAACTTAAGTTTTCATTACTGCTGCAAGAGTAAGGCTTGGCTCATAAGACTCTATTAAGAATTCAGCTAGACCAATGACAAAGAAAAAAACCAAAAGGAACAAAACCACTCCCATATACAGCTACCAGACCAATTTTATAGCTTTAATGGTGATAAAATCCTCATGACAGTGACCTGGCTGGTATGGTCTTAAAAATTTCCAGCTGACTTGGTTGAAAGAGAAAAGAACCCACCTATACAAAAATAACCTTTACACCACTTCAAGTAAATACACATCAAAGAATGTTTCCATAATACAACTGCAGAAAAAATGCATCTCCAGCTGAAATAGTGAAACTAGCATAGGACTTGTGTAGACCCAGAATAAAAACTGCAAAAGATTGTCAGACTGAATTAATAATGCTCGTTAAAAATGGAACAGTAAATAAACTGAAGCATTTTTTATCTCATTGAAAAATACATAAAATAGAAAGTCTTATATAGGAATTTCTTAATATAGATAGAAAGATGATCCTTGGACAATGGGATAGTTAAGCGTCCTCATATTAATATAATATACTTTTTTTCCTCAAAACACCTTGACTTAAGTGAAAATGAGGTATAGACAAGAAGTAAAGCTATGGTCACATATTCCTTGAACTAATCTTTCTCAAGTAACTTTAACTCGGAAGTAATTTTGAAGCTACATCAAAATAGTCAGTCTCCAATCCCTCACACACAGTTAAAGTACCAGGCTTTGGTTTTACTCACATATTCTGCATTTTCCTGTGTTTTCTAAATTACTTGGAATTTGTTCAGGTAAACAAGTGCCAATCCTGCAGAACTATTTTGGATTTTCTGGTTTCAGGGAGAAGCAAAAATGGAAGCTCTGTTACAGGCATGCACAGGGCAGGATTCTCAACAGCACATGCAAGTACAATCAGGGGAATCTGAGAATCAAAAAACAGCTTCTAAATCTTCATCTATCAAAAACTGTTCCATATATACATGGAAGACATTTGTAACAATTGTGCTTGTTTTGTCTGGGGAATGAAGAAGGTGATTGGGATGAGGGGAAATCAGCCCAAAGTTAATTCAGCTAATATTATAATTCTACTGCAAGTAGAACTTAAATACTTCAAAAGGGAAAACTAAACACTGCATAAAGTCCACTATAGATTTTTTTCCATTTTTATTCAATTTAACAGGGGATGTTGTGGTAGGGAAAAGCATACAACCCTAATGACTTGATTACAAGAGAATATTAATGAAGTCATCTGATGAAATTGTATAGAGCGCTAACTATTTCACTTTAAGTCCTTATGCAGAACTGTTGGTATACTATAAACTCTTACCCTGGCTTATCACACACTAACTTTCTCCCCTGAACAAGTTCTATAATAAAATAATAAAATTTACTTGGTCATTTTGTTACCTGGTTAGCACCACAACAATACAACTCAACACTAAAAAAAGCTAAGATAACAAGCTACTTAATTAAAGAGATGCTGAAGACAAACTGAAATGCAACAATATATAACCACAGTACTAATGTCCACCTAAGATCAGGAAAACGCATAGCATAAAGTTAAATGGCTGGCTGTTTCAGCAGGTACTACCAGCATACTGTGGTGTGACACATTTTGCTTTGCTAAAAAAGCTGAACCGCTTAAAATATCAGCATGTTTAAACTTACAAAAGTCATATACCTATGAAAAATACAATTACTCCATACATAGGTTGTTGAGTTCAATACAATAGCGTGTATTGCAAGAAAATGCTGCAGCTCAAACTAACACATGATGAATACCAGGAAAAGAAGTCATGATATACAATGACTCATTAATCAACAAGGCATAAAAATATCCACAAAGCTCTAAAGGAAGTTTATGGACCATGTTACACTTACATCCCAACTGAAGGGCATAAGCAAATACTGATTATTAACAAAACTTGATCTTTCGAAGAGTCTTTGAAAACTTGGATAATAATAATCATAAATAGCTCACCTATGTTCAGCAGTGATGAAACTAGGACAGTGCACACAGTAAGAAACAATATGTCAAAAACCAAATTGGATTGTTCCACTTAGAGCTAATATATTGTTGAAGGTAGTTCATAACTGAGTTACTTGCTTCTAATGTCTTACTGAGAGTTCTCCAAACACAGAAAGTACTGTATCCCTATGAAGTCCTGTCTGATGAGGAGAAACATTCTCCTGGAATAGCTAATGGATGCAAGCAGAGCTCCCACACAATGGAGCAGTATGCTCCTGCATTTTGGAACAGCATGAATGCAGTAAGTCATGGAAAGATATTTATAATTGCTATCTAACTCCAGTTAGAAAGTTTCTCCATCACTTTCCAGAGCTGCTAAAAAGTGTATCTCTAGAAATATAGTGGAATTTAAAGCAAAGAGAAGAGCCACCATCACAGTATGTCAAATGTAAGAAAAATACAGAAGACAGAACATGGATCTCTACTTAGTCTTTATTGAAATGATAAATGCAATTGAAGCAGTCTCAGCAGACTTGGGTTATGGAAAACACTATCTGAGATCGGCTGCCTGGAAAGTACATTAAAGCTGTTGGTAAACTCCGTAATCATATATTGAGCTGAAAGTTTGTCGCTGGTGCTTTTTCTGACCAATTCAGCTTCACTGGTTAGCTCAAACAACGTTGTGTTTATATGCCAAACCTACAACGTCCGTCTTTGCTGCAGTGTCAGTAACATAATACATCTGAAACAGCCACACACAGCAGTTTTCTGTATCTCCTATACCTTTAACTTAATCAGACACTGTGTGACTCACAAACGTCTGAGATCATTTCTTACTTTCTGCTTGTGTGAGCTCAGGAAGACCTGTTTAATTTATCACCAGATAAAGGCACAAATTGCTGGTGGTGGTGATTCTGGTATCAGCCTGCAGTTGCAAGAGTGAGAAACTTTTTGGCTTATATGACATTGCCTACTTTACAGTGTTGCTCTTTTTGACCAAATAATATTTGATCACTTCATAAAACTCCCTTAACATCATCACTGGATCAAGCCAAACACTAAACAGTGTTTGTGTTTTCACTTGGCTTTTAGAAGCCTGAATATAATGCTTCCTTCCATAACTAAATCCTGACAAGTTATCCATGTTCAGGTTTAGATTCATTACATATATAAAACTGAAATATAAAATTCAATGCCAGCCCATATTTAAAAATAGTTTTTGCCATACCATACTAATGAAAACATAGCATCACTGTAGAGGACGTACTGTTTGGGTGAATGACAATACAATACCTATGTGCATCCTGTGCAGTCAAAAAAGACTTGGCAAGGATTCATGACGCAGAAAAAGGAATTTTTTCAAGGACATGTAGCAAAATAACCTGAAGTTATGAGACAAAAAGACAGGACTAAGCAAGACCAGTCTGGAATGGCCTTCCTCAAGCTGGAATGAGCAAAACCAAAGAGCACTCAGAGTTGTAATCCTTCGCTTCTTTTTACCTCTGGACTTGATATTTCATAATTTAGGGCAAGAATTTGCCACTGCTAGATGAATTCTACAGAGTGTTTACAACTGTAGAGGTATAGTCAGTGTAAGAATGATTGTACCATCTGGCCTGAAACTTGAGTTACCTTTTGATTTTTTTTTTTTTTTTTGTAGTTCTACCTTTTCACTGAAGAAGTGGTTTACTCCTGAATGTTTAGTTATGCTCTGTTTTGAAAAGTAGGACAGCACAAAGAAGGACTATGGGTCATGAGACAAGAGTCTCACAGTTGGTTCACTGTGACAAATGACGTAACAAAAAAGTAATACTTTTATAAGGTTTACTTCAGATGTTCACTATCATTATAGAAAAGAAAAAATCAAATGCAAAGATCAGATTCTGTCACTGTTATGCACATGAGGCACTACCTTAATTTAACATGCCTCATGAAAAATTGAAGTCAAAATAATCTGACACATTATGGCAAAACGCCCTTTATCTAGCTCATACATCTACGAACAGACACTCCAATAACCACATTCATGCTTTTAACTTTATTTTTAAAGACAATGTAGTGGACACAATTCTTTTCCAGCATTTTTAAACTGGTAGTCTTAATTTACTGATATCAGATGAATTAATTCCTGACTTGTAATGGTGAAGGACTATGCTAGATCCAAGTATCTATGTCTAATGTTTAGGAAAATACTTCTTACCACTCAGAGTACTTATCAGAGAAATGCTTTAATTGAATAGATTGTACTTCTAGACCTAATAAAGTAAGCTTTCTCAGATGAACTAGAATGATGGTTATAAATGTTTAAATTATAACTTGGACACTCCTGCATTCTTCTGATCTGTAATGTTCAGCATAAAAGCAGTAAATATTGTCTGGTTGTTATTTTAGTCACTCTTAAAGTATTGATTTTATACTAAACATAAGGAAATTAAAACCTTAAGGTGAAACCAATGTTTTTTCTCAAGTTTACAGCCAAGTCCGTAGAAGGTTTGTTTAAAATATCATTCATAGTATATATTGACATTATAATATATCTGTTAATGATCAAACACAAAGGAAAATATAGGTGCACTTTACTACATATGCACATAAAAGAATGTTATACATGACTGTTTTAAAATGATATGTTTTAAGTGCTGAGATATTAAACATTTAATAATTTGGCAATTTCTTTCAAAGACAACTATTAAAATTAAGGGAAAAGAGGCCAAATGTCAGCTCTGCTGAACTCATGCCTGGTCCAGCAGAGAAAGTATGTATGGGGAATGAGGACTAACCAATTTCTCCATTTTCCTGGACTAGATGAAGGCCAAATGTCTCCCACTATAAGATGGCTAAGTTCAGAGATATTCAAGATGAGGCCACCTGCAGCTAATGATTCTTGCTGATAAAAATCTGTTGGAATACTCTGTGTCCTTCCTCCCACCCAACCCCTGACAACAAATGGCCCAGTTTTAGGAGGTATTCAGATTTTACATTTGCCCTTATCTACTTCTGAGCAATTTCAGACAGCGAGGGAAACCCCAACCAAGCGCTCTCATTTGTGCAGTCTGCTGTTCTACGGTACAAAGGTTAAAGCAGCAGAAGTTATGCAAAGCTTCACTCTGCTCCCTGCCTAAGGTGAAGGGCATGGTTGCATAGTGGTCTACAGAGCACAAAGAAACAAAGGTGGCTACTATGAACTACACCTGTACATCTTTACATCATCCGTAAATTCAGAGCTATTGCCAGGAATCGTATCAGCCAGCACATACATCATTCAAATGAAGGCCGCAGTACTTACCAACAACAATTGCTGCAAAACATACTGCTTGAGATTAATATCCTTGACTAGTAAATCTAGGTATGAAATGGCACGGTTAGGCAGAATGGAATTTTAGATTTGGCTCTGCTGCTGACCAGCTCTGCTACTGGAATTACAGAAGAGACTTTCTTAGGGACTACTGCTATCAGCAGCAAGTTGTGCCCACAGTAAGAGAAACACTCTGTTTCTTCACTCTGAAATGCGAAAGCACATTCCTGTACATGTTACCCCACTTCACTCCTAACACATGCAGCCACTACTTTTTGGAAATGGAGCCTATCGAGCGTTTCCATTTCCTTTTGCCACATTAATAAAGGCAGTACTTATCCCTATTAATTTATGTGTTCTTCACAGCAGAATAGGTGAATTTTTAATTTGGAAAAAGATGTCCTACCTTAGAGGAAGACTAGCCCTTTGGGAAGCTGGGACTTTGGTTGCTGGGCCTTCCACAGACTCCCTGTCTAAGCCTGAAAGAGGCCTCACCCACACATGCATGTCTGAAGTGAGGGTCCAATACAATTTCAATGGGAAGTTGTACATTTAAAAGGTAGTTAAGTATGTAACATGCTTACAGAATTGGACTTTAATTTCTCTGTACCTCGTTTCCTCTCTCTCATTATGGATTGAGATCTCACATTATCTGGACTGTTTCTAAATTGTATAATATTGCTTCTCTACTCCTGAAATACACTAAAAAAATTTAAAAGGGAAGATTAGTGAGTTAAAAACACTCACGACAATTTCATAGGTTCCATTGTCAGAGTCTACTACTTTTGTCCATTTAAAGTCCAACCATTTATCTTGAGACCCTTACTACCAGAATACTCTTCCTGATTTCTACCAAGTTTGTCACCAACCAGAATCTTGTTAACAAATGTGGGCATGCACACACACAAAATGTAAATTTATTTTGCAAAGGCAAGAAGTTAATTTTCATTTTGCACTTAAAATAGGGAGTTGAGCACTTGGTTTGGTATGAAAGATACAGAGCCTTCTCCTCAAAATTATAGTTATTCCTTTTTTTTTTTTCACAATGACATTTCAAGGAATTAGTTTATCTGTAGATTATTTCATGAATTGCATTAATTAATAACTGCATTCTTTGCAAAATGTGATAAATTCTTTAGCATCTCTATCAATCTCTTCTCTTTCCCACATGATACTCAAAAAGGAATAAAGCATACTTTATCAGTAACCTGGCTTCCACTGTAGGAACATAAGTGACAATTTGAAACCTCAGAACACTGACTGCAATCGCTCACCAGCAGTAAAAATAAAAACTGGTTGTATGGGTCAAAATTCCCAAATTGCCAGTGATGTTTAAATATTTCATGTTTGCATATTAGCCTGACTAGTCAATAATTTAAAAGTTACCCATAACACTACTGCCTTGCCTGCACTGTACAGTTGAGAAAAGTAAAGATGATGACACAAGGGGAACCAGAACGCATCACCTGGCTCACCCACACCCCATATTAAGTGTGGTGAGGTCTCATTAACAGTAAGTTACATATAAATTGAAGGAAATATTCTTAAGTACCACATAATGAATTGAACTAACATGCAGAAGCTACTGCTGAAAAAACACAATGTGTAAGTTGTCCACAGAAATTGATATTTAAAAATGTATCACCCGAGAGATCTTTCTTTGGGTTTACATGTTTATAGGAAACTTTTGACTTTTAAGCAATTAAATCTTCCCAGATAAAACACCTGGGAAGAAAAAGTTGTATTTGAGCATATTACACATTAGTTACGTAAATTACAGTTTTAAACACTTATGGACTTTTGTATTTATTCTAAAATCCACAAATATTTTTAAAGCTGCATTTAGGAGAAACCTAAACTTACTACATAAGTAGTATACAGTTTATTTACCCAAAATAATTGCCTAAACTCCTCTTGTATCAAAATCAAGAAGAAAATAATCCTAGAGGAGGAGAGAGCATAAAGTGTGTTTAAAGATTATGTTATTTGACCAGGGGCCATAAATACTAATATCTCAGCTTCAATCACATGTAATAGCACAAGATTACTGCAGAGTGAAACTACGATTACAAGACTGTGATTTAGACTACATACATCCACACATGAGTGGGACCTTTCCACTTCTGCCTGCAATACCCAGACGCAAGAGCAGTGAAAGAAAGATGGGGCAAAATCTTGATATAACACTCTAGACAATTATTGCTGCTTTTTCCTTCCTTAAGCAAAAGGAAGGGGTGGGATGGATATTGCAACTCTTGAGTGTCTCTTGAGAAAAATGTACTGCAACAGAAATTATGCTTACTTATTATCCTTCATTCCTGGTTGCATCAAAAATCAAAATCTAACTTTTAAGATGAATTACAGGTTAATTAATCAGCATTTTAAAATGTGCACTTAGTACTGTGCATAAATCTTATCCTGAAGATGATATAGTTCAAAATTTTAATAAAAGATGAAATCTGAGATGTAAAAATGAACAATAAAATCACATATTTTACACTACAAAAACAATAAAAGCTAACTGCTCTGTAACGTTCCAGTCAATATAGCAATGCAATCAAATTTATAACTTTAGCAAGAAGGATCAAGAAAGCCTGAATAAATTATTTCATGAAGTATTATAGCAAGAAACACAAGAGAAAGACAGTGGATAAATAAAAATGTGATTGAGAAATTAAATATTAAAAATACAGCTATATAAAATATAAATAAAATAATAACAAAGAATTGTTAAAAGTTAAATGCCGGGGCATATCCTACAGATCTGTGAGGGCAGATGCAATATTTACTAAAAGCAAGGCATCCTCATGCCCCATTTGAGGAGCTCTGTGCGTCTCTGCATACAAGACACAGAGTACACAGGCTTATGAGCAGTGAGCAGGACTGTGAGGGCTTGGAAAGACTTCTGTCCATCTCCCACTCTGTATCAGCACAAATACCTCTTGCAATCTCAGCATTCCAGAGAAGGTACTTCCCCCCCTGCCCCATCTAATAACTAAATAATACTCTGGAGGATTCAGCAAATCACTTCCAATCAATGGCACAGTCTTTGCTTCGAAGTGTAGAGGCCCTCAGACCCCTCGCCTCCCTGCTGCACGACAGCTCGGCCAGCGGCAAGCCTGCTCTGATGCAGGAGCCACGTAGCTACACTAATGCAATGCTGTTCCCGGATTCTTTGGAGATGTCAGGTCTGGGCTAGCCCCTCAGCACTGCTGCTTTGAAGTCACACGCTCTGGTTTTAACAGCTTGGATTCAGACCCCACTAGCGCAGTGAAATGGGTTCGCAGATGGAGCTGATCTGTACCAAGGGCTGGAAGAGCTGACACGCAGGCACCTGCAATCAGACTTGCCCCAAACTCCATCCACAAATGGTAATAACACTGTAAGACTAACACGAATGATCAACACATTTTCATGCTCAGAGTAGAGCTACACTGATGGTTCTTGAGGAAATACTCTGCTACTTAATGCTTTTTGTAAGTAGAGGTACAGTGATTTCAGTAACATTGTTTTGTTATTATACCCGACTCAGATCTGAAATACAATGTAATAACTCCAGCTCATGTTGACTTTTTCTTAACGAAATGTAAGGCTATACTACCTTTTGTCCTGTGCTTTATCTTGGAAGTTGTAGACACACAGTGATTCTGTAGTATGACTGGTAACACACACAGTGCACGTACACACGTGTTTAGGGCGGTATTACTGTAGATGAATCCTAATCCTAACCTGATGGACCATTTCATATCCTGTATCTGAAGATCAATCAGAAAGCCTGAGCAGTACAAGTAGAGTTTGAATTCTAAGAAATTTCTGGGCTCCTAATTTTTCTTACCATTTCACATCGGCATGAGGAGGCCACATTAGCATGTGTAATCATTCCGTGAGCTGCGGTCTCAAAATATCTCTTTTTTTCCTTATCCCTTAGTTTTATATCAAATTAGTGTGGGCAAAGTTAATAATAAATTAATTTTATTTAGTCAATGAATGTTAATGATTTAAAGAATGCAGTCTTCTCATGGTTACGCAATCCGAAACACATATATGGCTTCAGTTGTGTATTGCTGGGCACTAAAGATTAATTACATTATGAATTAAATAATAACTTCACAAAATCATTTGTTAAGATCATCTAACAACATAACATATCAAGCATTACCTAAGGTAATAGCCAATTTTGATGTGAAGGTGTTATAAAGTATAACAAATAGTTTATAGCAGTGATACTTAGTTTTTTAAAAATGAAATAAAGTGTTTGAAAAATCTTCTGTCACTAAGCTGCCATCCAGAGCTGTAGCCTGGAAGTCACTTATGGATACCATACAGCCACGATGTCTTTGGCACCTGGCTGTACCGAAAGTTAAAACCATGAGAATAAAGGGGTGAAAGGGATGTAAAAATGCAGCCAGAGCATGCCGCTGCTGAATGCGTACCATTTCATAGTCATAATTTAAAGTGATCAGAAGGGGGGAAAAAATGAAGCATAATAAAAATGGAAAATGTTAGATTAATGACATGGTCATTAAAATAAAAAAGGTGGAGTTATATGAGGAATGGATCTTATTTGAGTTATTGAAATTAAACAAGTTATTGTAACAATCATTTTAAAAATCACATTTTACTAAGCTCAAGGAAGGAAGACAAAAAAATAGAAATCTTCAATGGGAATATTTCAAATTGTCAGTGGCTTTAAAAAAATGATTTAAGATTTTCTCTTGTATCTTCTCTTTCAATTTTAGAATTTTAGTTGCCATATATTATAATGGTATTTTAGCTATAAAAGTAGTTTTCCGCTCACTGTTCTCTTGCCTTTCAAGGAGACAAACAGTTTTTCTTCCCTCTAAATGAGCACAATAAAATGGGTAAGCTGTCTGGGGAAAAAGAACCCAGACAAACTGGTGGTATAAAGCTCAACAGAAAAATGTGGTACAGAGAAGAGGCGATCTAAAGCATGTTTACTGTATGCCATGCAATTTATTCTACTGGTCAGGTTAGAATAAGAGTTTCTTACTGCTGAATTATCGTTAGGTTTTGTTCAAAACCAAACCCATTGATACTGCTTTCCCTGATGCTGAACCCCGAAGAAAGTAGGGGATAAAAATTTGCATGCAAAATTGTACCATGAAAAGAGTAATTCTGTAATAAATATCAGTTAAACAGGGATTCTTAAAATCTGGGGCCAGACTCTACTACTATTCCTTACAAACCTGTTTGTATAAGGTCTATGCACATCTATATGTGTTTTAGGAGACTAATTTTCAGCACTTCAGCAAGTATTCTTCCATATTCTTGGAAACCTTCTGGAAATATCAGTAGAACTATCAGTTATGAAAAAGTTGATATCAAGAGCCAGCTAAATGAAAAATAGAATAAAAATGCAAACTATGGATGCATTTAGAAGAACCAAAGCTTCACAAGATTTTCCTCTCCCTACTTGATGTAGGCAAACCAACAGATTGTCTTTCTGTCAGGCAAACCCTGATGGAGATAAATGTAAAGGCTGGAGTGCACGCCTAATTTTTACACACAAGCTGCAACCAGACCATGGATTTATGCTTCAAGGCAACCAGATTTCTCCTTGTGTACACTTAAACAGTGCTGTTGCACTCAGTCCATCTTGTTTAAATGCCTTTGAAACCAAACACGGGCTCTGCCCCCTCCTCCACTCCTACTAATTATATACTTTTTTGTTTCAAGAAGCAAGCCCTTTATTGCTCATAATTTCAGCTATCACTTGCTTGGGCACCTTCTACAGATCAATAGCACATAGTTAAGTGGATGAAAAGGCTAAATGTGATTGTCATTTGCAATGCAAGGTTGCATGTGCCCCTCCCCTCCCTTAAGCTTTAAAGTGCTGCGTTTGGGTTTCATTTTAGAATACTAAATTCCCATTGCAGGTATACAGTAGCTGCACATTCAAAGCGTTTTGTCTTAAATTAAATATCTGTCATTTTTTAAGGCCAGAATACTGGCATAGGTTATAATAAAAACTAGCGTCCAACCTGCAATTTTACAGATTCCATTGCTGGTGGCCATACATCTTTGATGGCAAAACTACATTGGTTGTAGCACCATAAAATCAATAAATATTAACCTTTTCTGACACTTTCTGCACGGATGCTTTATCAGTTGCTGTCAGGTGATAGAACAGTTAGTGATGTACTGTATTTTTCAGCTCAGAATACATACCAAACTAAGAAATCAATGCAGATTAACAAGCGTTTAAATAGAAAAATTGGCAATGAAATTTTGGTTCTATATGATAACTAAACCAAATCATGATACTATAGAGCCATAAATTTATCAGATACTTTTAGCAATGTGCAAAATATAAACACTGTATTTCTATGGCAAAATAAGTGTGCTTGAATGAAGGTGAAATAAATTCAGTGTTATGTTTCATGACATATCTATTCCAGCTTATAAAATTAAAACCTTACCCAATTAGAGAAATCTTATCTCTCAATATCATTTAGAAACTCAGTCCTTACTTTGCTGAGAGACATTCATAACAGTTCACTACACTAAAAACTCCATTTCTAAACAAAACAAGCAAAAAAAAAAAGTTTACTGGAAAGTGAAAATATGCCATTTAAGTTATCTCCTACCTCATATAATTGTAACAATAACCGTGTTTAGATGTAACCATCTTCGAAGCCTAAGGCCTTTAATTATTGGAAAACATCTTGCTGTGTACAATCCATACTGTAGTAAGGTATAGCATTTCAGCATAACAACATACAGACTGATAACATGCATTGTTCCAATTTCTCCCTGTACTGAACACTGCCATTTCTTCTACATAATGATGTACTTGTTTACCAGAGTGCTAGAAATTATGTTTATTTATGTGGAATTCATGTGAAATTTTTTATTAAAATACGAGTTAAGTCACATATCATGGCCTTTCCAAAACACTTCAGACTGCTTAAAAACTATCACAGTATCTTAAAAGTATTAGGACACGAGTTCTAATAATTCTTCAAATATGGAATCTAGTAGGAAATACTTGAACAACACTGGTAAGTGATAATATGAGTCTATTTATATTCAGAAATTCTTGAAAAATGAGGACTACAATTAGTCTCTATCTATCTCATATAGCCAAAGTCTATTAGAAATTATCTTATCTGTAATTTTTACATCTATTTTCACGTTTCTTTCTAACAATGCAGGGGAAGCATTGGTGTTTGGGCAACAATTACCTTCTCCTGGAAATAAGAGATAGTAACTGAAATACTGATATAAATTAGTAAAACCTAACAAAAAACCCCAGATATTAATGTTCCATCAATATTTAGACATGTATGCCCAGTGAAATCAGTAGCAGGTACACAATAGTATTTGGAGAAATAGGGAACTGCTGTGAGAAGTGTAATGTAATGTTATGTTACTTTATGTTAACGGAAGCTATATTCAAATGCACTAAAAGCGTTACCAATATGAACTTTAAACTGAAGTACATTTTTTAATTTGCTATTTCTTTCTATAACATCTGTACTTCTACATTAGCCAAGGAAGAGACCTACTTCTGCCAATCAGAATCAGGAGCAATCAGACTGCAAATGCTACCACGATTTTCTTTATAAAATATTGGCAAAAATATCTTTAATCAGCTCAGTTCACCTATTAATGCTAATAAGAAAGGATCTGCATTTATTTTTAAAATCTTGGTTAGGCAAAGAAAGGGAAAAAAAGGCTGTGAGTTTAAGCAAAGGTAAAGCCTACAAGCTGATAAAACTTTAAAGAAAAATTGTAAAAAATTTGAACATGCCTAAAAGCATCCCATTTCAAAATGGGGACATCAGATTAAAGCATTATTTCTGCATACTGCAAAGCAGACTCATCACAGAAAGCAGGCATTGGCATTGCAAAGTGGATGATCTTTAGGTCATGAGCCACTTGCGCACCTGCATAGCCACCCATTGAAACCTGCTTCATCCTCGAGTCTGAGTTACCTTATACAGAAACATTCCCCCCAAATCAGTAATTTTTTCCATTTTTGGTGAGAAGGTGGCAACAAAGTTAAAAGTACTTTCAGAATAAGGTTCCTCAGGAGACTTATACTGGTTATACCAACTTATAACCATTTACTGTTTGTGTAACTGAGTACTCAGCTAGTATCCCCAACCTGGCCAAATTTTTCTGCAACTGGTGCCTCTCTTCCATTCTTCTCCTAGGAATTTTTTTGTTGCACATCAGCCATCAGATATGGAAATAATTTTATTTAACAAAAATACTCAAATTTTGGTTAATTTTATAATTCTAGGCTTCTTTAATTTTGTTTTAAAATTGTTATCTCAAGACGTTCTAAGATATCTATTTGATCAGTTGGTCACTTCCATAGCTCAAAGGTATTCAGGAAACAGCATATGCAACAAACAACCCTGCACAACTACAACAGAGAATAGATTGCATTCCCCTGCTGTCTTAGTCGTCCTGATCTGTAATACAAGTAAGGTTGTACTGAATTACAGAGAACTGAGATTTCATGATTTTCATACACTGAAAAATCTCTGACTTCATATTTCAGGATTTTTGCTTGAGCGGGTGGAAGTAAGCACAAGCAGCTCAGCAAATTTTACTGACAGTTGCGACAGTGGCTGAATTTGCTCTGAGGAAGGTGGATTACAAGAGAAGGGGTCAACAACAAATAATACAATACTGAATACCATTGGAACAGCAAGGATTTCTAGATAAATCCTTAGCAGAAGAGGCTAAATTGAATTGACTTGAAGTAGCTTCATCCCACAGGCATTCTGTGGTGGTGGTGGGCACTAGTATGTGAGGACTTCAGACATTTCACAATGGCTCCTCCTTTTTAATTTTACCTTACCCACACATTCTAAAAGCTACTGAAACTATTTTTCTAAGTGTACAATTTTAATTGTACAAGTTTAATAACCCCTAACTTCAAACTCTTCAAATCCAGTTCTGAATTTCAGATATATATACTGAATCTAAAATCAATGTTAAATTGAAAATGTTTGCCCAAAAACTTGTGATGTCTCTTGGGATAACTAGATAGTCAGGGGTTTATCTTTTTTTGCTATCAAAAGATGCTTTAATTTTATGTTTTCTCTAGATATTATTACTTCAAAGTAGATCAATTCTTTTAAATCTTCTGTAAACTGTGTTCTGAGAACATTATCTGCTATTACTTCCTAGACTTTGAATAAGAAGTAACCATTTTGGCAAGGTATAAAAGAGATAGGGACATAGCTTAACATGTAATACAGTAGTTATCTTAATACCTTTTTTGTAAGTATATTATACATTATATTCCCAAACACTGTATAGCAACCAAGTCTTTTCATTAGCTACAGTACAATGACCACTAATGAAAAACTCTTCCAGTATCAATAATCTAAGTTTCTGGAATGTTATTTAAGCAGAGACTGTGACACACAGTCACCAATCTCCTCCCTCAAATATCTGAGAAGTCCTCGTAACTACACTGCAGAAACCTGTCCAGCAACTTTGCTTCTGGATGTCAACACATCCTGTACTTCCCACACCCAAGCCACTGGCAGTGCACCCATTTAAAGCAGCAAAGCCTTTCATACAGTCATGTGGAGGCTGAACCAGTGACTTGTATCAAATGAAGCCCAAAGTTTTCATTAATGCTCAGGTTCCTATGCGATTTGTATGAAAATTGCACTCACTTTAAGGTCCCTTTTTACTATCAGAGAATATTATATGAAAATCATACTGCAATGACTCAGAGAATGAAAACATCTGTATTAAATTTGCAGTGATTTCTTTAGTACAAACCATTTCTTTGACATTAGATACTGATGAGCATGCACTCTTTCCAATAAATGCAAGACCTGCATAAAATATCTTCAATTCAGAAGATGTAATTTCTATCTTCCCATTTAGAAAAGGGGTTCCCCACTAACTGGCCTGTTGGGAGTTAGAAGATATGATATCTGCCTTCGTGGTTTTTTGACATGATACAAGAATTATAGACAGTTGGCATGCGATGTATTTATATGAGATATAGTTTCATATTATGCTCTTCTATGCTCACCAAGAAAGTGAAGCAATCTTTCTTCTGTGAGACTTCTACCTATCTTAATTTCCTTTAGTGCAAACAGTTATAGACAAGCTCCTCTTTGAACTGATAATTTTTTAGAGGTCATTCAGCCCATAATTTCAGGTCCTAGTCACTATCCTGATGGTCCTTCTTAGGAAATTGGACCCAGTGGGAACGTTTTTTCCTTCTGCTTAGTCTATGGGTCAGCATTTTCCTTCCCTTGTACTTCTTAATTCCCTTAAGTGGCAATTATTTAAGGCACAGTTAGAGAAGGTGCAATCTACATTCATCCAATAAAACCTAAATATTAAAAAGGACAGAAAAATCCAGCATGGTTACTAAGGATATATGGGAGAGCATTTAGCATTTGAAAGGTACCAAAGATCTGGTAAATGAAAAGATGGGGAAAATTATGAAGAACTATTGGAAGTAAAATAGAAATTAGAAGTACAAAAGAACACGTGTACCAGACAGACAAGGCATCCTACTTACAAAAGGTCAAGATCCAAGATGCCACATCAAGAAATTAATGGAAAGTCAGTGCAGCATACACTGGATCAAAGAAGGCAAACAAAAAGAAAGTCCAAAAGAAATTTTAAAAATCAGCATGGAATGCCAATGATTTATGATTCATTGGAGCAATTATTGCTGAGGGCTCTTCTCACTCATGACCCAAAGTAGTAAAGTACTGAGCACACACCTAACACTTGATTCAATCCTTCCATATCTAACATTACCCACATTTGTTTCAATGCTTTTCTGATTCTGCAATTATTTGCTATTTTTTGTGACATCTTGTGTATTAACCAAATTTTGTAGAACAAGAAAATAATTCTTTTGTGAAATTTAAAAAAAAAAAAAAAAATTGGACAATGACTGCAAGCAAATCAAAGCAGATTTACAAATGTTAATAATTTAAGTTATTTACCAAGAATACATTCTTTCAGTGCAGGTTGTTGAGATGCCGGTAGCATCTCACAGGAAGAGAAAATTCAAGTGTCCTCTAAATAATATACAGCCACGAGGAAAGAGTCCAAGAGATGGTGGCATTATGTATGCTAAATACACTCTGCTACATGGTTATACTGATATATAGTGCCCCAAGTTCTTGGAAGTATTGTTAGTTCAAATCTCCAAATGATGAAATAATTTGTTCATAATTGGGATGCCACCATCGTGATATTTATTATTTATATTTATAGATATTTATTACGCATATTTTCATAGAAATAAAATTTATATAAAATATTTAGATTATATAATAATGACATAAAATTATTCAAAATATTTATAAAATATAAACTTATCATACTCTATGTAATATAACATATAAAATATAAACCACTTATGCTTTATATATTACATATGTCTTAAGAGTTCACAGCACATTTTATATCAATATTTCCGTATTTTTCTTCAAGTTGTATCTCACACTTCACATTTACTTTAATTAAAAAAAAAAATTTAAGAACTTCATATTTCTTAGGACTCCAGCAGAACTCCCCTGGATGATACACTAAGAAATCTACTCTTAAAAGAGTTTCTTCTAACAGGAAAGCAATTTAAATGTTCAGAGCATAGGATAATCTCCACATATAAATATCCTGAATTACTCCTGTGCATTATACACCTTCATTTTTTACTTCTTCCACAAGGTTAATTTCTTTTTTTTTGTTTGTTTGAAGTTTCCTTGATGACCCTGATACCCTTTTTTTTGATGTTTTTCTCAGAATTTTAATACGTTGATACTTGAATACTAGTATTTCCCTTTATTATTTATATTTATCATATACTATTATACATATATATTTTCTAGCAGAATTAAATATTTTTGTCTTTCTAGATGGTTGCCATGTCTTAAGGGCTTTCTTCTGTACTTTAATATTTCAGTCTTGCTTTAAAAGTTTTATGTTAGGATATCCTATTTTTAGCACCAAATAGGCAATAATATGTCTCGTTCTTCATGAAGGATATTTTATCTATTAGTGTAATGAAATAATAGCTTGGAGTAAGATTACCTTCTTTTCATGGGTGAACCTGACATCTTTGCAGAGGCAACGGTCTTTGTGAACACCAGCAGGGATCCAGCATGTGGCTACCAATGCAATGCAAGGAATTTGCAAAGCAGATGCCCGTCCAAGGGTGTTTTGAGAGCAGCTACAAGGTGGGCATTAGGGTTCAATAGAAAATTTCAAAACTGATGAGGGTTTCTGTATCAGCCAGTGTGGCACAGCGCCCTCCAGCTCAGCTGAATGGTTCCCCATCTTGGAAACCAGGATGCCCCAGGGAGGAATGACAGGAAAGCAGGTGAATGCCAACACCCAGACTAAATGTTTAGATACAGGCAAAGAGATTCAAGCTCCTCAGGAGTAAAAGCGCACCCCACAAAAAATTAAGTCATCCTGTGACAAGCTGGAAGAGTTCTTCAGAAAGGAATGATGATGACTAGGATCCCCAGAGCAGTGGGTCATAAGCAGAAAGGCACTGAACAAAATGCAGGATTGTGACTACAGATGCCATTAGTGCTATACACAATATGAAAACCACTCGTCTGATGGCCCTGCAGCTTATCGCCAACTATCTGGTGGAAAAATGGTGTACAACATGACAGATGTTATACCTCTACTGATCAGAGGTATTAAGAGGTGTTCCCGACTTTGGTCTAGGCAATGTTTTCCTTTTCCTTTAAAACTATATTCTAAACATTTTTTCTTTAGTGAAATTCATGGCCTTCACTCTTACCTGAGAATACTATCCACTTACAGAATATAACAAATATTAATAGTGGCAGGTTTTTTCATATTAGATGATGTAATATTTGCATCAAAATATTTCAACACTTTCTTTTATGTCAACCAGCAGCAATACATGCTGGCTGTTCAGGAAAAGCAACTAAGGGACCATGAAAGGAGTCCCTAAGCTCTTCAACTGCAGCAGCAAAAGCTACATACTAGGAAAAAAGAAAAAATACTTTCATGACCTCATTTTTTTTTTTTTTTTACTTTACTTGCTATCTGGAAAGAACCAACTCTAATATCATGACCACCTAGATAAAGATACTGGCTATGGAAGCTCTGCTAGGCATACAAAGCCTTCTAGTAGAAGACAGTTATAAAAATAATCAAATGACTTAGGTTTTAGGTTTTTCAAAACTTAGATTAATTTTTCCTGAAACACAATAAGATGTAGTCTACATAGGTTTTAAGGAACCTAGCTTTCTCCTTTACAAACAGAAAATCATTTATACTAGGTTTTTATTTCAAGCACACACTAAAATTATTATTCTTCACAAAAGAGGAAAGGGAGTATCTGTCAATCAACATGACATGCTATTGAAAGACTGGTACTAATAGCTATGACAAGAGCAAACCTGTTTGAAGCAGAGCTGCTGCTGCGGTTTTTTTTTTTTTTAAAGTATACCAGCCATCAAAAACAATGTTTTATCTGACTAGAAACCCAAGCAATATTCTGCTACTGTAAAAAGCTTCTACCTGATTTGCCTATATTTAGCAATGACAGATTTTCAATATTGTTTCAAATTACCGCATTTATTTTATTTAAACACTGAACGACTAAAAACATAACTATTCCATGAAAAAAGTTAAATATGCTTGCAAAAAAACCATTTTTTGGAGGCTTTACTTAAGGTATGAATTACAAGTTTGCACAGGTACTCAACTGACTTGTATTTCCATTATTTCATTGATAAATAGCATTCACTGATGCTATATTTTTGTAGTTTGAATGTATAAGTAAACAAGTTTTTATCATTTTAGTTTTCCTAATCTTTTTCAACTTTATATTTTCTACTAAACAGTCAGAGGATGCAAAAGAAAATACAAGAAAAAAGAGAAAAATTTAAAAGTAGAAAAGCACCAGGATACTAGTATAATTGCTATATTATCAGGTTTTGTGTGTCCAATTCACATTCTGAATAAGTCTGCAGTTTCCACTTGGCAATAGAGTTATACCTTGATAAAATCACGTAATAGATCACACCATAACTTTTAGCAATCAATTTTTTCTCTTAATAATTTGATAAATGTAGCTGTCAAGTGGGATAAAGATCACAATTTTATTTGGGATTAACTATGTGAACTTTCAGAATTCCATTCATGAATATTGCAACTGTTACAACTGATAGGATCACAATTTTGTCCCTTGTTGATGATGTAATCACATTGCAGGTTGCTAGTACAGCCTTGTTTCTCAAAAGCTAAAGAAACGGAAAGAGAAATGCATAGAGAGCACAGCCTTTTGAAAAGTGCACTTAAAGTCTGGAAAAATATTTTCCAAACATGCATAAAAGAGACCTTATTGTAAACTTTTCTGATTTTCACTGCTCTCTGGAAAAAACTAAAACATCCCCTAACTCTGCTGCCCTAATCTAAAAAAGAAAAAAGCAGGATGTAGGCCCAGCTTAGTGAACAGATGATTAATTGAACCGTTTTTTCATTGATTTCAGATCTCAGGAGCCAATAACACAGTAAGGGAACTGGCAACCAAAAGAGCAGAATTTATAAGGATTCTTCAAACACCTTAAACAAATGTATGTTTCAATATTGAGTATTTAACAACATATCACAAAGAAACTTATTTTAAGCAAGTGTATCTCTACTGAGGCACAGGTACTTCAGGCTCAAAGAGAGTAAGAACGTAGTGCTGATGATGGAAACGTCATCTCTATGAGAAAGAACACTTTGGGGGACTTACATGTCTCCTCAGCTATCCCTTTGCTGTCACAACACCTAAGCACTTTAGATTCACAAACACAACCCGTACCAACAGGCTGTAGATTAACACCAATTTAAAATTTAAGAGCAGAAAGGACTGTTAGGTAATAGTCTGACTTTTGGTACATCAAAGTCCCTTAAGCAACAATAAGTTTTGCAGTGGACCCAGCATCCTTAGGCTCTCCTTAAACCTATCTTCCAGACAGACATCCATCCAGTCTTCTCAAGGCTCAAAGGAACAGAAGAGGGATAATTTCTTCTACTAGTTGCTGCCAGAGCTCAATCAACCTCATATTTAAGTGTTTACACCTTGTTTCTCATTTCAATTTGTCTGGCTATGCTTTCAGTAACTGGTTTTTCTTAGGCTTTTCTCAGCTAGATTAAGAATAGCTCATGTCTGGTATTTTCTCCCTGTGAAGCAGCTCATACACTATAATCAAGTACCTATCTATCATTTTGGTCATGAATTATGTAACTCTTCATGAGCACTAAGCGTTCAATCACCATGTAGGCAGCCAACTGCCAAAACACCATTGTCACGATCTTTGTTCTGTGGATGCCCAACCTCAGAGGCACCTATAATTTTCACGGAGGCACACAAAGCTGTACTTCCAAGCATTCCCTGAAACATGTCTGTGCACTGAAGGGAAGCAGCTCACGCTTTTAGTTTGGTCAGGATCCATAAGAGTAAGCGATCCTCCACTCCTACTTGCAGGGCCCAGGGTGGCAGACTTTCTGAGAGCATGCTGGACCACTTGAGTGCTTTGCAAACATAGTATCACTTTCATAGAAAAATCAGACTTACCAAAGAGTACAATGAATTGATCAGCCTTCCCTGACTTTTTTAAAAGACTTCTGAGAAAGATTTTGTATGACTGCTAATTCTAAATTAAGTAAAACGTCTCCAGATTTTCTGTTCAATGCAGTTGACTGTTGTGAAGGCATTTTCAAGCAAAAGCTTTGTGACTTGAACTATGTAGGCATTGCACCTGTTTTGCACATTGGGATACTCAGGCAGAGAACAAGACCACTGTATCAGTGGCTCAGTGAAAAACTGGGTCATTCTGATTTCCTAGAGTAGCTCTCATTCTTGGAGATCGTGTTCACTTTTAACAGTGCAGCACAGAATAACGATACAGAAGAAAACAGTACCATCACATAACCTTCAACATAATTATGAAAACAATAACGAGCAAACTGTTCCTCTTCTCTCTGAAGAGCTTTTTGCCTTATGGCCAGTTTAGTATCCACAGAAGACTGCTATGCACATAGTGAGATGCCCTGGTCTCTGTAGCTACTGGACTAATGGAGATGTCAAGCCATAGATACTACGCTCTTTGGATATAAATAATGCATCATAAAATGTTTATAAAACAAGAGCTCCTAAATGATGAACATTTAGCTCAAACTGAAATTACCACTACCAAGTGATGCTGCTCCGAAGCAGACACAGCAGTGAGAAAGACAGCTGGAGTACCGATCCCTTTCAAGTTCTACCACGGGTATGGGCCCTTCCCCTGTCCCGCTTGTCAAAGTATTCAGGCTTAGTTCAACTCAGGATTGAGATGTAGCATCAGTTGGAAGAAAAAACATATCCAAGACTCTTGGAAATGTAATGCATACAAGAATCAATCTAAAGATTTCTTCAGCTTACTTTGAGACTCACCATACAGACAAGGCCACAGTTAGCAGGTCAGAAAAATTTTCTTTATCAAATCATCTAATTTCTTTTTTTTAAAAAAATCACTAAAATGATAGGCATCAACATGATATGACAATTCACTTGTATTAGTTTTCCATTTGTAATGACAAATTTGCAAATTTACGCATTGATAACAAGAATAATATGAATAGCTTCCACTGGAACCAAATTTCCATGACTAAAATATTAACTGCAGGATTCCTGACCTTGCTAGTAAGCCCACTTCTGTTCTAGAACAGCTATAAAATCTATCAGTATTTTTAGAGAAAATAAATTAATCACTGGATTTCTGGGGTTTTTAAACAAAAGTTCAATTTCAACACAGACCTTGAGAAAATGGGCCAGAGACTATCAAGAAACAGGCATAAAGCTCTTACAGAACAACATACAATGACATTTCAAAAACAGATTTGAGGAATTATAAAAATTATAGGTTAAATGCATAAATTGGTATTTGAAGTGTAATCTAGCAAATTCAGTCCATAGTTTTATGTGTAGATGCATGTATCTCAGTTGGTTTGTGTGCATTAAAGGCCTGCTGTTCAAATGCAGTACATTTTAAAAGTTAAAGACAAAAGTATTCTCTAGATTGTTACTGTTTAAAGTATACAACGGTACTTCATAAGATTTATAAGGAATATAGTTGTATAGTTAAATATCTCCCCCTATGACAGAGCCTATAGCAAAACCAGGAAGGAAAGTCTGAAGACCTGGTTTTGTGGCATTTCCATGTATCAATTCCTCATGTTATACAGGATTTCAAAGATGCAGAACAGATGCTATCACCTATCAGTTACAGTATCATCCTTACTGATGTAGAAGCTAACGTGTTCTGTCTTCCACCTTCCACAGCCTCTCCCTTAGAAATGCAGCTTCTTCAAGCTCTTTACTGCCACTGACCCCATAAAGCAGTATAATAGTTGCCAAAGAAAGCTCGACAGAAATTAGTATTAGAGCATCATATCATAAAGAAACTTTGAATTAGAAATCCAACCGATAATCTTAGTTTCACAGATGAGAAACAGACTTGATTTTTACTCCCAGCCACATCCTAAAGGCACCCCACAGCTCCATTCTTGGCGAGTTGTGGTGAAGGAGTTTCTGACTAGCCCTGTGAAGCAACTGGAGTGGCATCTCTTTGCCAGTGATGAGACTTATTCTATTTCTATTCTGCTCAAAGAAGCAAAGGGGTTGGCTTTCCTGTTACAAAGCAATATTAGAACACAAAAGACAGACAAATATGTTTAAGTTAAAAAAATCGATCTTGTATGACACTTTCATACTCCTAACATCCTAAAGGGTTCTATGTCATGTTGTGGATTCTCTGTGGGTGCAGCCAATGACCAATAAGTCATCAGTAACCGTGAACCAGACACAGAACAAATCTTATTTTGATAAGGGATGTTAGCCAGGGCATAGGAGTTATCCCCTCATTCCTCTAAAAATCTTCTCTAAAACCTTTAACTCTCAGATGTCTAGCAGTCAGAAATAGATAGAAAAGAAGAAATGAAAACCCCTTTAATTTATCTCTGATGTGAATGCACAATTATCACCTAGGTCCCACTTTAATGTTGTTTCTTCCTGAAAGGAAAATACAGTATTGCCCTTTTAGCAATGGGATTATGCAAGCAATATTTCAACACTTCTGTTGTACACCAATTCTAGGCTAGCCTGGTAATAATTAGGTGACAACCAGTTCTTGCTAGTACTAATACGTTCGTACAGTACCCTGTTTAGTGCAAGGGGATTTCTACAGTATAAGGATGAATGTATAGAAAATAGATATCGTTAGTATACAACACATTGATGACAGTTTTCCTGTGTTGCCAAGGCAAGTAAGTTGAACAGTTTTAACCACAACATGCTGCAACGAGCAATTCATTTACTTAGATGTAGTCTTGAACAAGCAATGTGAAAACTTACACAGATTTTGTAATTTTGGAAAAATGTTAGGGATTCTACCAGTATTATAGCTGTGTTATGTCTGTATATCTGTCTATTGAAAGCATTTTAATTTTTTATATTAAGTGGGATTATTGTAGTAAAAATCCAATAGTGTCTGGGTTTAAGCTCTGAGTTGAATATTCATTCACTTTAGAGAGAACTATGGTGAAATGTGATCAGTTTTCTGACCTATTTTGAAATTGGTATCCCGCCAACTGGCATTTTGTTTGCACATCCAGATATTATCCACCATATGCTGACATGACATGATGATTGGTTCCAAAATGAAGTGGAATACTTGGCAAATAGAAATATATGGTACAAATAATATGCTGCCTCTAGTCAGGAAAGCAAGCAGTCATTTTGAGAAGACTTGAGAGGTTTTAAAATAGCTTCAGTGTACACACTGCACCGAGCTTAATGAAACCTCTCTAGGTCGCAGTTTTTTACAGGTATGAGGGTCTCAAAAATTATGAGATCAATTCCTTACAGAAGATGATTCAAATCTGACACAGCAGTACCAACAGTAGTACTTCAATGGAAGATTAATTTGCATCTTAGGGAGAATTTGGCCCACATGGCTTCTTCCTCCTCTGGATTCCCCAATTCTTTCTTCTTGCCATCTGTTCCTTTTTCCCACTGCTCTGACTTGTCTTCCCACCCAGTGATGTCTAAGTTATCTGCCTCTCCTGAGTTAAGATCACATTTCATTCAAGCTCCAGCCTAATTTTGTATTATTTCTCCTAACTTCTTGCCATTGAACTCTTATTTTTCTCCTAATTTGATGCTCCTGTTAAACTTCTGCCTTCTATTCTGAACTATAGAATCTCTAAAAAAAACCCACCACAAACTTGTTCCTAAACAGGAAACAGCCCAACTTTTTTACTTTTTTCTTTTAATTCCTGTTTCCAAAGCAATGCTTTCGTTTTACATTCCTCTAGTGACTTCCATGTGTGTGCTCTCTAATGTAAAGCCTCAAATCATACACGTAAGTTAGGGATTGATCTCTGCTATTCTATCTCTTAATGTTGAATGCTGTCTGCTTTTTTGTAATGAAATCCAAGAATTTTTACAGTTGTACATTAATTTGCCACTGTATTTCCTAAGGAATTTTGTTTTTCTGTTCTTGGGGGAATAGGGTCTTAATACAAATGTTAAAAAAATAAACTAGGTTCAACTAGATTTCAAAATGAGGCATCTAAATAGCACACACTTCTGATGTTTATGTATTTAACTTCAAGCTTTGCTTGTGAAACATGAATGGATTTCAGTACTTAATCCATAAAATTCACCCCTTGTGAAAACTTGAAGAGGACTAAACCCATCTTAAAATCATGTTCTTCTTCAGAATAAATGTTAATAACATAACATAACATAACAGCTAGCTTTCTTATTGCAATCACTTAAGCATGCTCGTATAGAAAAGAGAAGAATTTGTAAGCAAAGGGAAGAATGACCTTACCAGCATGCAAGTACGCCAGATCAGGATTTTCAATGTCTGGGTGTAGTTCTTTCAAGTGGTTACGAAACTCCACAGGGATATTAGTTCCATAGTCACATTTAGGACAGTTATACATTTTCACTCCTTCATGCTTTCCTGTATGTAAGATGTGTTTACGGATATTTTCAGCACAGTTAGACCTAAAAAGTGATGAAAAAAAAGAAATGTTATATGTCAATTTATTCCCTATCAGTTGTCCAAATAAAACCTAGTGTTATAACAGAAAATGAGTAGTCATTACTCATTTTTCACAATCTGCCCAATTTTTGCATCCTCTTACATTTAGCATAAATGTTGTGCTTTGCATAAGGCCTCCCAAAGCTGTTTCAGGTTAACTAAGAAATACATCTGAACCAGAAGCATTTAAAAACGAACAATTTTTTACATTTGCAAAAGTCTTATGATTTTATTTTTCTTGATAGTAGTCAGTGATGGATGGAAACTAAGCAAAAGTCTTTATCTTAGCAAAACTGAAAAGCACAGATGCCTATAACACTCCCAGCAGAGCTCACATGAACCTTTCCTACACAGTTGTTAAGATTCCATAGGAATGTGTGCTGTGAATGATTTTTGTAAGGATATTCCACCAACTCTCATCTCACCTTATGAACTGTTCCTAGAAAAGAGAATTGAGTTGTTCAACTTCATACCTTTTTGAAAATACACACGGATTCTGATTTATATCTTAAACACAGCTTTTGTGGAAGCAGTGGAGTTTTCATGCATAAAAGTCATAATACATGTACAATTAGTTTTATGGATTTCAAAGAAAAGGTTTTAATGATATTTCTTAGGGAAAAAAGTGAATAGAAAAAGATTTCACATTTCTTTTATCCACAAAGAGATTCATGATATGACAGTAAGTTTTAATTTCCAGTCTTTAAAATTTTGCAGTCTCATTCCAAAATTATTTTGCATTAGAATTTCCTACTTATTCAAAGTCTGTGATGAATCCCATATAAAATATACTGCTTCTTCATTTATTTCAATCAGAAATAACCATTATATTTATTCTTGAATCAAATTAACAGCCTGTGTACAATTTTTTTACTTTCTTAGTACTGTACACTATTAATATTGTGAAACTAAGAACAGTAATTCAGTTTAACTGAAAAAAGTACAAACACTCCAGTGAACTATATAAATACATAATAATTCACAAATATTCAAATAAGACAACAGTAGTATTTTGAGCAACTGTTTACCTGTTACTGTTAGAAATACCACAGTAACAGACACCTAAAAAAAGGACCCCCAAAATAAACTGGAAGTAGCAGCTTGAAGTTCTGTTGGAGTGCTTGTCTCTCCCTTGGAGATGGTCATAGTAAAGCTGATATCTGCCTTACGGTGCTGCCAAAGCTCACCCTCTGTCATGTCCATCTGCTATATACTAGTATAATGATCAGACTCTTGAGAATGTCAGAGAAGTCGCTTATGTTCACTGAAAAATATGGGAAATATTGGTCCTCAGCATCTTTCAGGATTCAGCCCTAAAAAAACTACAGTACTCATAAATGTTATTAAAATGAAACATGTATTTTATTTTTTTAAAAAAAAAGGATAGCATACACTGCAATGAAAGCAGGAGACAATCTGGTAACCTTCTATCATGGGTTATACTTTGAAAGGCAGTAGATTAAAGCAGAACATACAAATCTGAAATAAAATATCTGTGTCCTTTTAGCTCAGCCCTCATACTATGTTAAGGAAAGATATAAAACTTTTTACTTTGAAATATTTCTGTGAAATATATAAAGGATCTGTGGAAACCTATGTAAGAGTTGTGAAGAAAACCCAGCCTGTTCAAGTCATAAAAGGCCAGTTCTGTCTCCTTTGATTTGTGAATTTGCTCCAACCACTTTAAATGGAGCAATCTCAAAGTCTCATTTATTCAGTCATCAGTAAAAATCTGTGACTAAACACACCAACATACTGATATATTCATCATGGAAAATAAGAATTTGAAAAAATGTATTTTTCCACGTGATGAGACCAGAAAGACTTAATCAGAAATGAGGAATATGAGATCACAAGGCATTACAAATGGCCTCACAATGCAGCAATTGCAATCATAAAGTAAACCATGAAGGTAACAACTGGCAAATCCAAGCACTGTTGAAATCAAGTAGTACCTTTAAATATGACATGACAAAAATGTACTGCATATAAAATGTTTTTTTAATTATTCAGCGTGCTTTGAATGTCTGTTCTATTAGGAGTCTTCTCCTGAGTACTGTACAAGTATGTTATTAGATGTCTGACACAAAAAATGCTCACCAAAACTGTGCATACTTACATCACTTCATCTCATATGAGTAAACATAGGGGTCTGCAATTTTAAACAACACTGTTTTTTCATTAAAGCTATGCCATGCTAAACATCTAAAATATTAGTGTTGCAATAGTGATGATAGTTAAGCATTTGACAGGCTTTGGGTTATAAAATTTACTTCCAGGAGTTTATAAACTTTGAGATAAAGATTCTCTTTGTTCTGAAATTTGGCAACTTAAAGCCCAGCCCAAAAGAAACTGAGCAAAATCTTTCTGGTTTTTGAGTTTCACTCTGAATTACAGCCACAAACAAATAAATGCAGCTTTTGAAAGGCTAGCCTGTGTTCCAGTAAGGCTAAATCAGAGGTTTCTAAGTTAAATTACTATTATCATTTCTTAATGTAAGCATGCTTTCATCCTTATGATCCATTTTCCATTTTGAAAATCAAATGTATATATTTCTGGCAACTTTTCTATGCTCTACAATAACAGGGAGACTTCATTAGTCTAAAGCTATAGTCTATGGGTTTATATTCAGTGCTGATGCAGAGAAACACAACAGAAATTTTGTTTTTATTTCATGTCTTCCAGTGGGTCGTCTTCTCAGATGCAAAGAAAGGTTTGAGACTCTATGCAAACCCCACAACAGTTCTATGAAAGGGAAGTAGAAGGCCTTTTTCAGTGTTTTCAGTGTCCTGTCAGTGCTATACATAGTGAAAGAGGAGATGGGACATGCTACTAAGGCACGTTGCAAATGAACAGGAAATGTGAGGAGCTGAAAAGCTTAGTCCATACTCTCCATGCAACAAGCCTGTACGACCTCCTCCATCAAAGACTGATATATTGGGAAGGATCTAGGCTGACTTTGCACTGTACACATCCAGGAGAGCCCCTGCATTTCTATAAATGACAATGCTGTGAAGTAATGGAGACGGATGGCAAGTTTCTCCTCAGAAATGCAGCTGCTGCTTAAGACAAAAGGAAAACCTGTTTTGGCTGAAGATAAAAAAGGGCTTTTATCTCTAATGTTCATCGCACAGTGACGTGTTCACATCGCTGTTCTAACTGCACGTTTCATGTTGCCATTAGAAGTCCATTCCTACTAACCAGTTACCTGTCTTTTGCTGCTCTCAATAGATTAAAGGTTGCTGCATATCAAACTGGAAATGACTTGTCAATTGTAAAACTGTACTTTAGTTATAGAATGGTTGAGGTTGGAAGGGATCTCTGGAGGTCATCTGGTCCAACACCCCTGCTCAAGCAGGGCCACCCAAGGTCAGTTGCCCAGGACCATTTTCAGGCAGCTTCTGACTATCTCAAAGTATGGAGACTCCCCAGCCTCCCTGGGCAACCTGTGCCAGTGCTCAATCGCTCTCATGGTGAAAAAGCGTTTCATGATGTTAAGAGAGAACCTCCTTTGTTTCAGTTTGTTCCCATTGCCTCTTGTCCTGTCACTAGGCACCACTGAAAAAGAGCCTGGCTCTGCCTTTTTTACACCCTCCCTTCAGGTATTTGTGTACCTTGATGACATCCCCCCTGAGTCTCTTCTCCAGGCTGAACAGTCCCAGCTCTCTCAGTCTCTTCTTATTTGAGAGATGCTCCAGTGCCTTTATCATCTTAGTGACCCTTTGCTGGACTCTCTTAAATATGCCCATGTCTCTCTTGTACTAGGGAGACCAGAACTGGTCACAACGCTCCCAGTGTGGCCTCACCAGTGCTGGGCAGAGGAGAAGGATCACCTCCCTTGACCTACTGCCAGCAATCCTCCTAATGCAGCCCTGGATACAGTTAGCTTTCTTTGCTGCAAGGGTGTGTTGGTGGCTCATGCTCAACTTGGTGTCTACAAGGAACCCAGGTCTGTTTCTGCAGAGCTGCTTTCTAGCTGGCTGGCCCCCAGCACATATTGGTGCCTGGGGTTGTTCCTCCTCATGTGCAGGACTTGGCACTTCCTCTTGTTGAACTATATGAGGTTCCTGTCAGCCCATTCCCCCAGCCCATTGAGGTCCCTCTGGATGCCAGCACAACCCCCTCTGGTGTATCAGCCACCCCTCTCAGTTTTGTGTCATCTGCAAACTTGCTGAGGGTGCACTCTGCCCCATCACCCAGATCATTAATGAAGATGTTGCAAAGGACTGGACCCAATACTGACCCCTGGGGCCACTGATCACCACCCTCTGGGCCCAGCTGTTCAACATGAACAATGTATCCAAAAAAGATTTAAGTTATTTTTGATGTCATTGTGACTTTGTAAGCAAACCTCAGAAAACTGATAACTACCTAGATAGAAACAGGATACGACAGGAAAGAAAGCTGAGTAGGTATTATAACAGTAAATAACACTCAGCTTTCAATAGACATCTCCAGTGGCACCGTACCACAATGAGGCTCAAAGCTTCTCCACAAAGGGACCTAAAGCAAACTTTCCTATTCTGAGGATGAGAACCAAACAGTTTATTCAAGTTTTCAGTGGTGACTGTGCTTGCACAGGCATCATCCACAGAGAGATAAGGAAGCCCAATGTCACATAGTCTTGCCTGCTTCTTAGCAGCATTGATCCACTTTGCTGTGAGAGTGGAATAAAGTGGAAGGTTAGCAGTAGCATAAAATGCCCAACATTTTATCACTGTGAAAAGCTGTTGCCTTTGTTTGTCTTCCCTCTCCCATTGCCTCTCTCTTATCCTTATATATATATATATCAGTTTTGTTACCAAAAAAATAGGGCATTGTGCTAAGAGCAAGAAACAGTGTGCCTGGTCTACAGAACAGTGGGAAAATACACTTTCTGAGTGCACAGGGCAAAAGTTCTCATAACTACCTTCTTCCTAAACCAGAAAACACTATTGTTCCTCTAGCCCTTAAAAGAAGAATAACTCTGTCCCTATGAAGACATTTTCTCAGTTGCACTGGCAAGCTATCATGTGCCACTGACCAGGTTCCTCAGCAATACTAGGCCTACCCTATTGAAAACAGCAGCACTGTTTGGGGTTCTGGGATGGCAGAGCACAGGTGTGCACTTTGCAGAAGGCAGAGATGGGAGTTCAAGGTCAGCAGCAGGGAAACACAAGTGGAACAATGAGCCTTGGAGCAAATTTGTGCCAGGTGGGGAATTGTCAGCCTGAAGGTCCCCACAGTAAGTGCTGTTTGTGGTCATTACTCCCCCATCATCTCTCTCTTCTCTCCCACCTTGCAGGGCTCAGCCAGGCAGCCTTACCAGCAAGCAGTACAAGCTGCATGAGGGCAGGGAGTCGGGCATCTCTTCCCCACGCAGAGGGGCTCAGCCCCAGCCTCGTGGCTGGATGCAGGGGGCCACGCTCTGCCCTTCTCCCAGCCAGCAGCGCTGCTTTAAGCAGCCCGTGTAAACCCCCCAATTCAGTAGCTAACTGCAGAGCCATGGCTGCCCAGTACCAGAGCTATTTGCTGACCTCATCTCTTACATGGCATTTTGGAAAAAATTGTGAAGTAAGAGAAATTAACAAAACATCTTCTGTTAATCCTAAATTTGCCCATGCAGAATGGGAATGCTACTGTATTTTCTAGGGGTTTTGTACATGAGAAGACATTAGCATTGTATTCAACAGCTAAATGAAATATAGCAGGAAGCAACCTATTTTTATTAAAATGTTTTACTAACAAGGAACTGAAATTAGAACACTCTTCCATTATGCAGTGCCTGACATTTTCAGAAAGTTGCTTACTGCAAGACATGAAAACGGAAGGTTTCAGAGGTGCAAATGAGGCAAAATGTTAATTATCTAGCCCACCAAGTTTTAAGAATTTTAGCACCTTGTAGGGCTCTTATTTGCACAAAACAAACCTTTTTCAAAAGGTTTTCTCCAGGACATTAGGTACAAACACCCTCTTTCTGCAGAGAAATGCATATGACCTAAAGGACTTACGGCAGCTCCATGGATATCACTATTTACAACATAAAAACAAACACGGTGATACAGCCAACTGATTGAAAGGATTTCTATTTTTCCCCTGTTCTTCAGTATGAATCAAGTTCACTCTCATATGGAGAGCACTCTGAAGGTCTTCTGCACTGTTTATACCTCGCTATGCAACCTTCAAGAAGTACACAGAAACTGCAGTATTTTGATTGAAAAATAGTAAAGTCCCCAGATACTTTCTTCCAGAAATAAAAGCAGTTATGATGAAAGAAAACTTCTCATGAAAGCAACATGTATCATCACAGATTCTTAACCTCAGTTATTCACCAAAAATTTGAAGGTGTTTTTTTCACAGAAAATGCCATCTTAACTTGGAAAACTGTCTTTAAATCAAAACTGAAATAATGTAATTACACTAGAAAAGGAGAGCCATAGATTTTTACACATGCAAAGTCATATGGAACATTTAGCTTGACCTCATGGATAGCACAGTTCATAAAAATTTTTCCCAGTGATTCTTTCCTCAAACCCTAACTCTTTTTGGTACTAAAACATGATTTTCAGAGACACACTGAAATCTGATAGAAAGCAACAGGAATGTATTGAAATCATAGGCAAATTACTCTATAGTTGATCACTCTCACTTTTACAAACTGTCACATTTGTTACACTCCTGCATCCAGAGAGTGCTACATTTCAACACATCTTGCTCAGCTGAAGAATCCTCTGCTACCTGGACTTCTAGTGGATGAACTACAGAGACCCAGTTCCCTTCATCTCACTTTGGGAAACCATCAGATTCTTCCTAAACGCTTTTCAATGGTAAAAACTGTTTTAAGCTTTGAATACTAGAGCACATTTCAGTGCTGCATACATGGATGCCACAACTTTCCCTATGCTCAGTGTTTTCCAGTTCCAGTCAGGAGTTCTGGGAGCTCCTGGACACTCCTCGAAGGACCAAGAGCTTCTGTTCACTCATTTAAATGCAGGGACCTTTCAGGTTTTTTTTCAGCATTACTGCTTCCTAAAATACAACCCTTCTAGCCTGCCTTTATTTCTTATTTGCATTAAACTGTATGAAAACTAGCATTCAGTAGAGTGATGGTAAACAACCTAATGGGCAATGTTTTCTTGACAGGAAAGAAACAAATACCTCAATCTGTGGTAATTACATTATACAAACAGGCTTATTCAATCAAAACCTTCACAATGACAGTCACTCTGCCTAACTTCTACTAAGCAAAAACCCAGACAAACAAACCAGCCAAAAATTCTTCCCAGCATAGTCAAGAATTACCTGCATTTCTGTTTTTAAAATAAAACAAACTGATTGCCAGTTTACGCAAACTAGCTACAACATTATACACAATCTGCATATACCACTGACACTCAGTTCAAATCACAAGTTTAAAAATTAAAGTATTGGCTTACCTCCTCAGTGCTACAGGTCAATAGAGTATTGCACAAGAAATAATAAAAAATATCAAAACATCATGGCAAAAATACATTCTGAAGTATATTGAAACGAACATTAAAAAACTGTAATTATTATACTTTAACACCCATATATAACATATATATATGTGAGAAAGGTGGTACTTTTTCTCAGTCATCTTATTACTAGCATGCACCTGGGTCACTTTTCCTTGCTCTTTTCCTTTAAAACCAAAAATTCTACCTTTATTTAGGTTTTAAATGACTGGGGAAACAATCACATGAATACAAGTGCTAGCACTCCACAACCAACCTCAATTATCAAGTGACTCATGATACTATTGCCAGAATTAGCAGCATACTGCTCGATGGGAACTTAGAAGGTCAACTACAACGTACCCAGTGCCAGCTCAGTTCTGCCTATGTCACTGCTAGCAAACATCTCTCTATGCTGTTCATAAAGACCTCTGGCGGACAGTGGCAACAAACTGCTGGGGGACAGCAACGTCTTTACCACTGTAGCCGTTTCTGCAGTGAACATTTGCCCACAGCTGATGCTTTTCAACCATACCAAGCTAAGATGACTGAAATACACATCCACAGTATCATAAAATGCATGCCCGACAATCTGGTGGCCGCATGTATTGCCATGTTTTACATGTACTGCCATGTATTGCACGCATTGCCAATCAGAAAATATGAAGTAGCCATAAAAAAGAGTACACTACATTTACATGTTTTGAAGAGATTTTATGTTACAGTCAGTTTCACAAAGAAAATAATAAAAATGTATTTGGGATTTATTCTGACAGTATTATAGTAACACCCAGGGATAATAATCGTAATGTTTTCTGCTTTTGTACATTTATAGCTTTGCATTTTTTTCTGTAATGATCTATTTGTTATGACATACAGTATGTCTGACAGATGTCCTATGCTGGCTGCTAAAAAGTAGCAGAGCCCTGTAGGGAAGCAGCAAAAACTTGTGTGTCAGCACTGAAAATGATGGAAGATTGATAATTACTGATTGTGTCTCAGCTCCATTCAGCAGACCAGCATGTCCAAATTATAATCTGACCACAGATCTTCTGTTATATTTACTATGTATTGGAATAAAAATTCCCAATTTCAAATAATTGATCATCACAAATATGTGTGATACAAGGAGTCAATAATGATAGTCAAAATGCACACTTTTAAAGGCAAAATCAGGGTAATTAGAGATTCTGAAGGGAAATAAGAAGTGATGTACTCTAGTCTTGTTTACCTCTGAGGAATCTGTAAAGCTGGTTACAGTGTACAGTGCTGCACAGTAACAACCACCAAAGTATAAAACCAGGTCTGGCATCTAGATCTATTAATGAATTTTCAGTCAGATTATCTTCCTGGAAAAAAAAAAGTTTAGTTCACAACACACTTCACAACATAAAGAAAACCTGATTTTTGCAGAAAAAAAAATATCTCTGCTTCCAAGGAAATAATGGCTTCTTGCTTTAAATGCATCCATTAATTCTGCTTTCTAAAGGAAGAGAAAGAAAGAGGAACCTTTTAGACAGAAACCTGCAAATTACGTCCAAACTACTAGTCTTGGGAGGAGCAGGTGGAAAGGCTGCAGAAAGGCAGGGAGATGTGCCTCGGGTCTCGACCTGTGCTGTGGTCCCCACTGGCCCAGAGGTGCCATGCAGAGCTGGGCTGCTCAGCTTCTGAGTCTGCCCAAGTAGCTCTTTGGGACACTGCCTCAGCTTCTCCTTCTACTAACTAGAAAACTAAAAAAAAAGCAAAAGCAAAAAAGCAATTTTTCACAGGACTGATCTGCTACTGAAAACTCTCCATAACATTTGCTAGAACTCTGGCTTCTGCCTCGCTGCAGGCAGAGTGGGCTCTGTAATGGCCTGGCTCAAGGGCCCTCTGGATTCACCTGCCTGCAGCGTGAGGGATGCAGAGGTCTGCTGTGCACAGTGCACTGCTGCACCGTGTCAGCCAAAGTTTAAGTGGCAGAAATAGCAGGTGGAGTTCATCTATTTCACAGTAACTGAGAATAATCACTCCATTGTTCATGGGCTTCCTCCCCCCGCCTCTCCTTTCTTGTTGGAGCAGATGGCATAAAAGAGAAGTTGGTCTGAGAAACAGCATCTCTGCAGTGGTGTAAGGATGGAGACCGGGCTTTAAGTATCATAGGCCCTGATTTAGCAAGGTACTTACGTACTTGTGCAGCTTAAGTACAAGCAGCCCCATTGACTTCAAAAGAATGACTCACAAGCTTAAATTTATGTACATGATCAAATACCTTGCTGAAATGAGGCCATGGAAAGCATTCATTTTTTAAAAAAAGCTAGGATGAATTTAATTGAAGACACACATTTCCTTTCAACATCAATTTTTTCCCTATTGTACTTCTTTTAATGACCACATAAAGTAACTGAACAATTCTGTAGAATCTGTTTGTATATCCTCAGGAACCCATAAAGTATTTTCACAAATATAAAAGTGCAGATGGAGCCTAAGAAAGGGTGTGGAATCTATAAGCTGCACAAGATGAAACTAGACTCCTAATGTTGCCGGAGTCAGAAATGATAGCAACAGACCCTAAAGGCTGCCTGTCAATCTCAGATGCAGATGGTACTTCTTCCAACTGGCCTTTGTGTCAGTTCCTTCAGCCATTTTAGTGACAACACAGGTCCCTAGAGGGCAGATCCTGTTGCTTTGCAGACTGGATTCATACCCAGGGCACTGTGGTCTGTATGATCTCTGGTCAAAGTAGGTTTTTTTTAATGCTAATACATCGCCTCTTCTTGCCCTATCCCAGCCCCAACCCCCCATGCAAAAAGAGATGGTCGTTTTCTTCCCCATTTCAAATGTTCCAATTTATCAATGTAATAAGCATTAATTGTCTGAAAGATTCACTTTTGTTATGCATGCCAAATGTATATATAAAATCCCTGCTAATAAAATTTGCAGATGACACTGTAATTGGTAGCATGATTAATAATGATGACACTGCAGTCATACAGAGCAGTTTCACAAGCTAGGCCCATTCAATCAAGACACGTACACATACAACTACATGTTAGGTCTCCCACCTTTGCACAACGCAGGCAAGTAACTTACAGAATGCGAGAACACTATGAAAAGCTGTGACACTGAAAATGATTTAGGGATTAGTGGACCAGCGGTTTAATGTGAGCTTCCAGTGTGATGCTATAAGCAGAAAGGTCCCATGTCACCTTTAGATGTATAAGCAAGGAAGTAGCAAGCAAATGAAAGGATGTCATGTTCTTTTCATGACACTGGAGAAACTAATTCTAGAATATCTACTTCCCCTATTACTGCCTACATTTTAAAAAGGAAACAAACAGCCACAAAAGGATTGTAAATAGAAATACAAGTTAAGGGGAAAAAAAAACCAAATCACTTAAAGTAAAGAAAAACTCTGTTTTGCTTATTACACTTGAGCTTGGGGCATGAGTAACTTAACAGGGAATAAATGTGTGATTAAGGGACACCTTAACTTAGAGAAAACCTGTAATAAAACCAAAAACAATGACTACAAGTTACAGTCAAATTCAAATGAGAAATAAAGCACAATTTCTTCAACACTTACAGCAATTAACCTTTCACTCAAGGGGAGTGGGTTCTCCAACTTTGGACGTTTTCAGATCAAACCTGAATGTCTTTCCAGACAATAAAATTTAGTCAAACGCAAGAGTCTCAGTACAGAGCAAACTGGAAAAAACTATGCAGTTTGTTTTATGCAGAAGGTCAGACTAGCTGAGCTTAAGGCTTTTCTTGGGCTCAAAGTCTCCAAGAAGTACAGTTTAAGCCTGAAAAATGTCATTGTGAGGTCAGACATTTATTGTGTTTCTATGATGTCATGGAAATTTGTTCAGTCTGCAAATTAAAATATATTCTTCCTGGCTGTCAATACTGTAAAACCATCTTAGGTTCTGAAAGTCAAATTTGGTTCTTTAGTTGGAGGTATGATTGATTATCCGATCTAAAATCTGCCTTGAAAGTATATATCGGAGAAACATCATTCTCTTCAGATTATGTCCTCATAATGCCATTGTCTGCACAAATATAAGTAAATGTAGCATTTGGCTCTGTACTTTGAGCTTACTTCACAGTCATCATTCACCCCAGGAGAACTGGTTTTAAGAGTAGGGAGCAAGCAAAACTTAATTTTTGTTCCTACAAGAGCACATTTGCCTACAAGGACGCCCTGCTGCTCAGTAAGAAATAGCAGTTTTCATGTAGCTAGATTTTCACAGTAAACTGACACATCAAGTTCAATGTGCTGTGTACTTCACCAAGAAATACTGAAATGGAATACTGTTGAATGGAAGCACTGAATTATGTATTTGACTTATCTAGCATACCTAGTGCATTTATGCAGAGTAAAATGTATAACATAGTTTCTAGCATGTCTACTTTAGACTTAGATTAGTCCCAGATAAGCTGTCTTGTAAAAGTATTAACTTAAAATTGGACCACCCAGAACAGATAAATTATTACTGTTCTTTCAACTATACACAATTATGTCTAAATATTAGACACAGTATTTTAACTAGATGAGAAATCAGGGCAACACTGCAAATCTATTGGTTGAGAAGAACAGGAATTGCCTGAATGGTATTGCTTCAAAAAGCTGATCTAGTACCCAAGAAGAAAAAAATTTAAACACCAGGGAAAAGCCTTCTAAATGCCAACGAAATTCTGTCATACTGAGGAATTTTATAGACCAGTGCCAAATAAATTAGCCTATGATCATGTATGCAAATGTTCTGTCTTAAAGAAAAAAAACCACATAAAAATAAACCCCATCATATTACATGAAAATAAACTTCTTTCATTTAGTATACATGGTGTTATGGACCTGCCTTTTTTCCCCACAGAGGGTTAACATGAAAAGAAGGAAAAATGGTAAAATATGAAACTTGTTCTTTGGCTTCATCTTTCACATTCCTGTATCATACTACAGTAGAAACTAATGAACTTGCTCATCTTTGAAAACCCTTTTGCATGCTTCTTCCTTCACCCTTAACTCTGATCCTTGCAGATCTTCCCTTATGTGTGTGCCAATTTTACTGGTATAATATGTGCACTTTTATTAGTTGTGTTCTGATGATTTCTACTGAGAGATACTTAAAGCTTATACAAGTCAAAAACTATTTTATCACTTCTGAAGAAAACTAATAGGGCAGAGTCACTGAATGATAAGAGAGAGAGACCACTGAATTTATTTAATAATCCATGTCCATTTCACAAAAATGGCCTGTGTAATCCTTTTAAAAATAATAACCTGTTCATTTCAGACCTTGCACAATGCTTCTCTTTGTCCCTTGTAAGTCTCTCAAATGTCTTATTTTAAAGGAATATATAGTACTCCCGGAAGACATTTTCCCATTTCTATTCTCTTCAACTCCTGTGAGCCCTTGTTCTGTGTGATAAGGCAATCTCCTTCGGGATCTGAGCTGTGTAGTTTCGCACCACGAGTGACAAGGACTCGACTTGAATAACTGCTGTGCGCAGGTTGTAATTATGTCAGCTGGAGTGTTGAACAAGGGGACTGATTAATGTGAGCCCCAGCCCAGGCACAGTCCCTATCAAAACCTTCGTGCAGGCCAGCAGTGGGGATGGGTTAAAGCAGAAAGACAAAACATGCTGTATCGTCCATGATAGATGAATTGCTCCAACAGTCTTCAGGCAGATGTTCCAGGACAGTATAATATACAATTACTCTGCCTTATCACCTTCCCAGGGACAATAAAGCTTCCTCCTTCTATAGCTCATGTGAGTGAAGGCAAAATTAGTTTTACTTTTACAACACTGACTCACTTATCATGTTGCCTTGATTGTGCTTTTACAGCTAAAGAAAACATATATTCCACTCTTAAACTAAAAAAAAACCCACCAAAAAAACCCCTGCACTCCTCACCTTTTATATAAAACCAAACGATTCCTGTGAATCTATTTTGCATCATAGTAATTCAGTTCTTAAAGGGCTAATTCAGTACATTATTCTAGGAAACACAACTAACTTTAGAACAACTGGACCTATTCATACGCTTAATGTTATATGTATGTATACAAAGGTACATTACTGAATCAAGTTAGAATGCATAGATAATAAAAAACACATAGGTTTTGTACAAAAGATGCCTATGTGAATAACATGCCCTTAGTGACTATTTTAACTAAGCACTCATTCTAAAAATACCACAGTACTCTTGTAAAACAATTCTTTGAGGTCATTAATCCACATACCTCTTTAAAGGCCACAAGAGTTTACAGTATAACAGTATAAATAATACAAGTATTTTCCTAAAAGTTAACATAAATTAAGAAATAGAAATTTAGGAAGAAAACTATATATGTGTATTTGTTTTCTTTTTTGTTATCAGATGCATACAGAATTTTTTTTGCTTCTGGAATGAAAGTAGTCTGTATGTTCCAGGGCTATTTCCAAGAGTTTACAGAACAGCAGCTTACTAACATGAAGTGAATAGCAAGAGAAGAATATAGCTCATAATATCCTGATATCTAAATATTATATGGTTATAGATCAAGAAGCTGTGCTTTAAAGAAGACTCTAAATAGTTCCACTTGAATTCCAAGATGCATTGCTTCCAGTACTACCTTTTCTTCTGTAACGACATGATCTCAAAAAGCAAAACAAACCAAAAAATGCACACAGAAAAGCATTTAGAGACACACATATTTGAAAGTCAGGTTTAAAAACAACACCAGGCTAAAATAGCCAAGGCTGATCCTGACAAGACTTAACACTACACATGTATTTGAAAAATTCTATTTATATGCATTTAGTTCTCATGAAAGGTATTGGATTACTAGTTCTAGAAATGAGAGATGAGATTTTCTAAAGAAACTATGGGAATTAGGCACTGACACTGCACTTCAACTGAATGCAGGCTCCCAGCTGTTCAGCTTCTCTGAGGTCTTAGTCATTAAACGGTATCACAGTCTTGGCAACAGTAAAGTTTTACCATAAGGGTACAGGCCTTCCTATACTTCTATGGTGAAATGTAATCCTATGTTTATGATGCAAAAACTGGCTCCAATAAAGCTGGTATGTTCCCACTGCACAGTGCATTGACTGTAGAGGATAGTGCAATAGAATGACGTTACATCACTCACTGCATGGCCAAACAAACAGAAAAATCAGTCTTGGCCTCAGAAAATGACAATCTAAGCATTGAAAAGGATACGATAATCAGAAAATAGGCAAGAAGAGTAGTGATAGGTTTGGGAGGCAGGGCATCAGTAAAACAGGGTAGAAATAAGCTTCTGTCTCATTTAGGTGCACTGTTGGGCGTGACAGTACTAAAAGAAAACCTAGTCTGTCCTCCACAACCATTCAAATTCCCAATACAACTAGTGGAGATAAGAAAAAACAATGTAGGTCTCATGATTTACTTAAATTAGGTGTCTATTTTTTCTAAAGAAAGTGTAGGTAGCCAATATGAAACATCAGGAGCTCTCACCTGCTCAGGAAAAGGAAACACCGGTGTCCCTAACTTTCTAGAAATTAAGGCACTATTTTAGGAAGTAGATCTCCTGAGCTTTGGGCTTCCCTTATCTTGAGGAGGTCTGAATCCTGTTCTCCCATGTCCCAGGAAAGTGTATTTAGCTGGCATGAAATATCCTGCACATACCCCTTCTTCTTGAAAGTCTTCCAACGGAAGAGTTGCCAGGAGCCAAAAGCAGATCTAATCCCCATTTTCAGAATTGTTCTTCTGTTTTCAGTTATGTTCCCCATATAACTTTCCCTCAAAATCCAAACAACAAGCTCCCAACCCCCTATTCTGTGCCCTCATCTGAGAATCCTAAACAATAACTAGAATCAGGCTGTGGACAGCACTGCCATTATTAATTGAATCCTGACTCGTCTAATATTCAGACCTCTAACACACACATAAGAACACAGGAATAGGAACCTGTTAATCTAAAAGGTATACCACCAGTCTTGAGGCAGAGACACCCATCCCCCAAGGACAGACATTTCTGAGCATGCCTTAGTGATTTCACTTAGGTTGTGCAAGAAATTGCAAACTCAGTAGAGAGGGAACTGAAAAACAGAAACTCCTAAAGGAGTAGCTGCTTTTGGATTTAGATGGTTTTTGGCATGATTTAGGGGACTGGGATCCTCTCTGCAAAGCTGAATAGAAACTAGAAGTATCTGGGTACTTGATCCCACAATCTATTGGCCTAGTTTAACTTTTTTACTGTTTAGGATAGAAAGCCTTGTGAAAGGTGCTGCCAACTTCCTGGTTTTCCATTTCTCTCTTAAGAAGCAAGTACTTCATGACAGGCAGGGAATCGTCGCTTCACTGAGGACATGGAGGTGACATGATTAACATCAGTGGGGCCAGGACTTTATCCACTGTCTTCATTTTTGTTTTATAGTATCGACCCCATGACAATACACACTATCCAGCCAGTGAGGGCTGACTCCCAATCGAGCCATGGAGCAGAGATGTTTAGATGAAGAGGGGCTTAGTTATAATCCTTTCTGTTACAGTACTCCTGCCATGCTACTGGTGAACTGAAACTAAAAATGGGCACTTCAGAGCAGGAAAAGAAAATAAAGGTTCTCTTGAATGTTGTACTCTTCTGAGGGAAAAGAGATCCAAACATAAAGAAGGAAGCCAAGAACAGATGCGGGTGGACAAGAACCCAGCTAGAACAAACAAAAGCTGTATTTGCCTTTCAGAATACACTTTTGCAACCTAGAGTACTAACAGAGCTAGCATCACCCAATACTCTACACTTATCTCTCACCTCTTGCACCACCACCAGGCAATACACAGCAGTTCCCAAAACCTGCACTCACTGGCTGAGGCTGATTACCTGACTTGATGTTGCTGCATTTATTTAAACAGAATGGATAGCAGCCACTTGCTCTGTCCTTGCAAGGGCTCAGATTTAAGTCTTCCCTTTCTGGTCTGACACAGACTTGAACAAATCTGGTACAAATTCCTTTGTCTTTGAAATCTTTCTTCTACTTGAAAGTATTTTTATTGCTCCTCAAAATGACTACATTTTAGCATACAAAAATCAATCAGCTAAATACCGTATAAGATGACTGTGCTATAATTTATTAGTGCTGATCAAAATCTAAAAGGCTGAGTAATTAAAATTCAAATTAAAATGTGATGAAAGTCACATTTAGTCACCTAAATGAAGAGGCTGAATTCCAAATAGGTACAGAGCCACTGGACCCCATGTGAGATGAGAATTTGTGGATGCTCAATATCATAAATCATGTAAAAAGAACTTAGCATTTGTTCAAACTTTGATTCTTTTCCTCATGTAAATACATCTATCTAGACCTATGCATTATGTCACAGTTCATCAGTAAATGACCTAAAGAAAACAGAAGAAATGCCAAAGAAAGCACTTGTGGAATAATCTCTCCATAATGGGAAGCTTCTTCCTATTCACTGACTGAATAAGAAATGTCAGTGCTCTCAATCTCTGCGGTACAAATCTCTTCCAAATAATCTCTTTTCTAAAGAAAAATATAGATATCTAGGTGTGTTCTCTTTATCCTTAAAAATACCTTTCAAGTTTTAATTTTTAAAATGATCTGTTCTGACAACTTGCAACAAACAGTTAATGTGGGACCCAAAAACATTGATACATGAGCACCGTACCAACTGAAGCATGCTTTCCTATGGATTCTTGTCCTGTTCACTAAATCTCCCAATGCAGTAACAGCAGCTCCCCAACATGTCCTTCAAGATACTCCCATCGGGCAAGAAAAAACAGCTGTGCTGGGTGGCGAGGCTGGAACAATACACTGGCTGGTTGTAAGAGAGAGGAATGCATGAGAGCTGAGTTTTGCCTGCCTGTTCCCCACTCATTTTTTTCTCTATCCACCTCTTTCAGGAAAGATGTCGGAACTTAAATTATCTCAGCAACTACAACAGGGTGTCAGTTTTGACTGAAAGTGGCCAACAGCTTAAAAAGTTATTAAAGAAACTGACAGAAGATGGATGGATGGGCTGGTGCAAGTCTCAGAATAAGTTAGGGATATCAGGGTAAAAATCAATCCTCGTCAACTGATTTATAAAAATTGCCTTTTTGAACTAAAGACACATCTCTTTTCTGAAAAGAAAATAAATTACTAATGTTTTTTTATATATTAAAATACCCATAGCAGATATCTCCAAAATTTGCTAATGGAAATGGCTCTCTGTATTTTACCAAGAGCTTGTTAACGAAAAGATGTGTGAAAAATCATCAGAACTTAAGAATTCATTTTGATAATCACAATACCTTCCACAATTTCAAAAGGATTTAAGTATAGTTTGCCCTGTAGATCTGCATGCAAAATTTCAACAGCATGTTTTGAGGAAGCTCAGTATGGGAAGATGTTCCACATAGGATTTCTAGCAGAACAAATTACGGCCTCGACTACAGTTGTTAGAGAGAATCCATAGGTATCTTGAACAGGGGATTGAAGGAGACTGCACTGAAGTTACAAATATAAAGCTATAAATACTATAGTTTAAGAGGTACCAGTAATATGACAACAAACTAGTAGGGTGATGTTCAGGCAGTTTATGATGTCACTAGAACCACTTGATGTATTTACAGGATTATAACACAAGTAATTTTACAGTATAATGAACTGCAGAGTTTCTAGTTGTGTGTTTTTTAAATGATAACATCGCTAAAAATATGAAAAGATAGCAATACTGAAGAACATCAGAAGTGCTACTTTAAAGTATTATTTAAAAATATGCATATATGCGTGTATAGACCTATATTCTAGGAAACATGGTGAGCTGGGCAATTTGCCTAAGTGGAAGTTAAAACAAACCAGAACTGTACTGGAGGTCAGCTGGCCTGAGGTACACAGCAACCTGCAGCTGTGCTACCAACCCTGGGAGCACCAGGGAGATCTGGGCAGTCTTTGAGAGTCAAAAGTCACTTTGCAACCTCCTCTTTACTTCAGGAAGAATAATCAGTTTGCTCTCAGGCTATGAAGATCAGCAGCTATTTCCTATCCCTCTCAACTCCCACTGCCTCCCTATTTCAGTTTATTTACAGGAGGCTGGGAAATATTGAGGAATGTCTCCACTCCAATCCCCCCGCCCACGGGGATGGAAGAGAGGAGAACAGCATTGCACCAGCTTGTTTCCTCCAGCACACTAATCCTCAGCATGTATAATCTGTGAGGGGAAGATGAGGAGTGCTGTACAGACCTTATCTTTTCTCTGAGGATGTAAAATAAGAAGTAATAGCTTTCACCCAAGGCATCCAAGAATGCAGAACAACCTTTTTCATATACATTTTGGATTCTGTTTTTTTCCCTTAATTATTTTTCCATTACTAAAAGAACACATCTAAAAAGAATTAAAGCACAAAATTCAGGTATATGTAGTATGCAATAGGTTAAAGACAAAAGCTAAACAAACCAACCTAATATAATAAACAAATTCGATGAATGCTACTACCACCACTTTTGCTTTTTTAATAGACAGAAAGGAAACTGGAAACTAAAATGTTAACTGACCACCACCTGGCATGTGCAAATATTTTTGAGATTTTTCTGAAGTGGTATAAAAAAGCCCCACAAAAACAAGAATAATGATAACACCAGAGCAGGACTCCATCACTTGCAATAACAAAACTGAGGGCTTTATGTACTGTCTTTTATAAAGCAAGTCCCTAAGAAATCTCAGCAATATCTACACCTGCTATTCAGACCTAAACAGGCCTAGCAAAACCACAATGACCGTCCCAATCAGGGACAAAATAGTTCTAACAAGCAACTTAATAAGTTACTTGGACAATAGGCTCCTCTCCAGATGGTCTCTTTGTAAGTAAAGCCTCAAGTGAAATACATCCCTGATCCATGACTTATGAAAACAGAGTATCATACAACAGAGTCTGCAAAATGCTTTTAGGGAAGGCAAACTGCTGTATACTAAATGGCCTGACCTCCCTACACCACATTTTCTTACAGGGAACACACTGCCTTCTCCCAGCAGCTCAGGAAAGAGGAAAGATGACTGATGGTATGGAGTGCATGTGAACCTTGAGGCAAGCTCTCCTAGTTCTGCCAAGGCCTTTACTCGCCAAACCTAAGCAGCAGCTTTGAACCCATAGGTTGTGAAGCAACATCCCAGGAACTCCGAGCTCCCAAATCTCTGATGCCTCTGTCTCGAAAGCAAATTGTCTAAAGAGCTGAAGATCTCAGAGATGGGCTTTCAGCCCATAGGGGTTCCCGACCACACTGGGGAGAGGGTGGCCAGGAGCACCAGCCTCCCAAACCCCAGATGTCAACTCTGCCCCAGAGCTTCAGTCCCACCATATTGTATTGTGGCCACTGGAAAACACCCTCCAGCCACACTGCAAAGGTGCAGGTCTGGTGCATCGAGCCCATGACTTCCACTTTTGAGGCAGGGAGCCTTGTGGTGGAGGCAGAGGCTTTAGTACCTGTGTTCCCAAAGTGCCCCAGTGTATGGCTCTGAGGAATTTGGGCAGAAGCTGTCACAGGGACAAGGGCAACTCTGCTGGAATGCGCAAGTGATTTTATTTAGCTTCAATAAATAAGAAGATTCTAACAAAGCCATATTTATTTGTAAAATTGCTGAACAATTTTAATGCACTAGAAGTATCTAAGGCAAGTTCTTTCCTTCCTTTACTGTCTATTCAAAAATTTTTCTTTCTCTCATTTTCATCAGCCTTTAAAGGGGGGGAAAAAAAAAAAATCTTTCCCTTTCCCCTCCTTTGCACTAGGCTACACCTCTTTCTGGAACCACTTCTGAACTGAATTTGTTTTCTGTCACTTCCCACATTTCACCCTGTTTTATATGTCATGTATGAAGGAAGAAGAGGGAAGGTTGTCATAAAGACAGCATTAACACAGAAGCTTTTTTACATGGTAGTATACATATTGCCTAGAGAATAAAACACATGTAACACAATAGGCTACTGTCTATAAACTTCATCTTGAATAATACTCCCAAAATATTTTCAGATTGTTAGCTAGCAGCCAGATAGTTAGCTGATAGTTAGCAATAATAATAATTCCTTGTAGATTTGACCACCCCCAAAGACAGCTTTGGCCCTTTTATAATGACTGGATTGGGGATTAAGGAATAGTAAAAAGAAACTAATGTGTTTATTTTTTATTCTGTGTTAACAGGCAAAAGCAAAGAAAACATATATAGTCACTTTAGCTTTTTTTTAAACTACTTTTTACCTAAAAGGGTCATATCAATTAAGCTATGATGCCAATGATTATTTTTAGATAAAATTATTCCAAAAAATGAAAGTTTATTTGTAGACATAAAAATTCTTCACTGTACAGTTTTATCAGAAGCACTGTAAGAACAGGAAATTGCAAGTCTTTTTTGTTACTAAAAGCTATATTAAGACCATAGCCTTGACATTCATCTTGAGGTTAGTACTAAAATTTTATTTACTATCAAAATACAACCTACTTAAGATTATTTTAGTTTGAAATATATGCCAATGTTCCAGATTTATAAACATTAATTAACTATATATTAAATACAAAATATATTTATTGTAACATATTTATGCTCCTTAAGAAAGAGGAATAGATAAGACAGTGATGATTGCATGTGATAGGGAAAAAGAAGTGTGAGGACAGGCAGAAGATAAAATGTGGTAATAGAAGACATTAGTTACATTAATCTGTTCACCGCATGAAGTGGTCTTATTCATATTTCCTAAACACCAATGCTTCAGGTTTTGGGGTAAGTGTGATGAACTCTGATTCAAAAAAAAGAGCATCAGTACAGCAGGAGAGAGGCTGCATAAGAAGAAAAGTTTAGGGACAAAGCTCAGATTGAACAGCAAGGGGGAGACAGTAACTACTGAAAGAAATCAGGAACCTGAGAATGTTTTTGCAGAATTTAAATCAAAGTGTGAACAATCTGATAGAGCACTGAGCTAGCATCACAGAGGGAAGCTGTCAGAAGTTAAAACTAGATAGGAATTTTTACATTGATGTCAAAATGGCTGCATGGCTCAGTAACATTAAACTCAGTGGTCATCCCTGAGTAATTTAGCATGGCATTTAGGCTTAAATGCATCACTTAAAAGTTGTTCTTCAAAGGACTCAATCTAAAATAATGTTAGAATAGTATTATCAATACTTGCAATTGCATCACTGGTTGAAAGATACTTGGGCAGATCCTTCAAGTCCCAAGTCCAGACAGTGAGTGTTAGCATGAGAATCACAGATTCACTGAATTAAAAAGACGATTTTTAATTCCTCTTATTTAGAGTGGCCACAGGAAAAAACATTGGGAAACAGGAATAAATAAATAAAAAGAAAAAAAAAAAAAACCACAAAAGAAGCTTGAGTGACCAATGCTCATGGAATTATGGATGGATTTCCATATTGTAAAGAGTAAGTATTATTAAAATAAATAAAAAATCCGTATTACCCTTCTACCAAGTAGAGTGCATTTACTATGCTATAAATTAAAAATACAGAAAGCTAAGGACTTCACAAAGTGACTATATTATTGCATGCTGTGCAAAACACTCTTAACAGGGCAATTTCATTGTGGACCATAATCATCAGGTCTACATACACCAATATATTTCTGTGTGCATGTACCTATATGTGTTTTTTTAAGAAACAATCATGTTTGCTATTAAGCATACATTCTCTAAGCAGTCCATGCAGTGACACTGGCGTCTGGCAGGGAGGACATGGAGAGCTGCGAGAGAGGGAGTTTAAGTACTTTTGTATGCTGCCACCAACATGATTCTCCAAAATTGCAGACAGGATCTCTCAGTCAGTGCAGACAGCATACACAACTCCCAGAGAGGACCATATCATTATTTGCATGCTCTCTGGTTCTACAAGTTTCTGAATGATAGGAACCACATATGAAGTCAAGTATCTTGGTTAATGTGATAGCTGATCTGTATTTTGCACTATCACATGCATATTTTTAATCCGAGTTTACCATGTGAATTATTTGCTATAATTTAGGTGAATATAAAAAGTTTTATTAAGCAACAGAAACATCATAAAGGGAGTAATACTAACCATTGTTTTGTATGCCATGTATTCACTAGAATAATTAAAGTGTTTTTGCGGCTGTATCTGAATTTTATTTCAGATTATTTTTCTTTTATAGACTTAAATGCTACAGCATATTTTTATTCCAGATTAATAGAAATATTACCAAATGTTTTATCTGAATGTTTATTAAAAAATAGGGACTGAATAATATTCTGAGGAGTTTGCATCTGGGAACTATGCCCATGCACTGACAGAATGTCTCTCTAAACTTCTATTTTCATTTGTTTATAAATCTGCTAGCACAAGGCACTGGATATCCTCAACTCCTGCTGCTGATCACAACAGAAGCTTAAGTGTTTCCTGAAGGCCCAGTTTGCTCTATTACATGCCTGCATTATTTGCTTTAGCAATTTCTTATTAGTACAAAGTATATGCACTTATTTTGCCTAATTCTGCCTTTGTGATACATATAAAAAAGTGTTTTTCCATAGTGCAGTGGTGGTTGCCACTCGGAGTCCTCATCAGCCTAATGTTCCATGCAGTTGTATAACGTAGTTATTTCCTATACATGCATATTAAATTTCACTGGTTACAAAGAGCATATTAATGTTAACGTTTTAATGATAAATACACTGTTTCATCATTTTATGTAGAAGTTGCCTTAACAGCCTTTCAGTTTTGCTATGAATAAGTACATATTGTTACCTCAGCACTTAAAGCAGTCCCTAGTTATCCTTGATATAACTAGGGAATACTGCACAGCTGATGTAATCGTACCAAGACAACTAAAGGTTATTAAATTCACCAAAATAAACAGAGAGAAAACACTTACTTCGCACATTCTTATGACTTAGGTGCAAATCCTGGAGTGTATTATAAACTGGTCTTTACAACCTATGGACAGATACTATAAGTCAGAGGGAAATAGGAACTCCCTAGGGATGCTGTCCAAAAAAAGAAAAGTAGCCCCTGTGGAGTCACTCCCCCTAAGTCATGCTGCTGCTGCTGCTGAAACTATGCAATGAATCCTTCCGCAGTTGGAATTTCAGATGCCATAATCCCTTACAGAATGTTGTCTAATTATTTTATTATGCATAATAAATGTAAAATATTTATTTTAGTTTACATAATTATATTAAAAATGTATGCTATTTATTCTCAGTCTTGTAAGACATCCTTCACAAGTCATATACTTTATAGAAAGGTGTATTTACAGAATTAATCCTGTTTTGCTGGCCTGGCTGTTTGTTTTATACAGCTTCTAAACCCTGTTAATCTATGGCTGCGGAACATAAGCAATCCCCTGGATATTGCCATCCATTCCCTCCTTCTCCTCCATGGGTACTCTATGCAAAAAGAACCATACAGTGGAATCCCAGAGACGTGACAGTCATTTTCTTTAATTACAGCACAGGGATGGCACAAAGTACAGTAACATTATACCTGTCCCACGTTCTCACAGTCAAAGTTGTAGCAATACTGTTTCTCTATCACGAAACTATGCCAGCGCTCCTCCTGAGTCCTGAACGCCAACAAATTTGACTATGTGAGAGAAGCAGGGCCCTGCCTTTTGCCTCCCCCACTGCAAAACAACGCAATCCAGATCCGTTTTGTACTGAAACATCCCCCTCACACACACACACCATGAACATAAATTACTACTTGCCTGGGAAGCTGTGATACTTACATGGGAAGTCAGTACCAATGGGAGAACAATTTAAAGCCTAACATATGACTAAAACTGAGATTCCTAATTCGTTAGACACATGCAGAAAACCAGTTCAGTTTTTGAAAATGCTGTATACCTGCATCTGTCATTGACATCATCAGACTTATCGGGGTTTAGCACTTGACATCAGGTTAAATCCAGGTGCCTAAGAAGTCTGGCCACAGACTATACAACTGACAGATTTAGAAATCAGTTGAAGTTCACAGGTGGTATTCAGTTTCAGGAGGTTATACGGCTCTTCACAACTTACTATGCCCATTACCAAATGCAAACAGTATTGCTGTCAGTGTAACTCTAGCATTGTGTAATCTGAAAAGTTCAGCCACATAACACATCTTTTTTAAATGACTAAGAAATATAAAATAAGCATTGCATATGTAATGGTGGTGTAGGGTCCTATGAGACCAATTCTGTATTATAAAATTAAGTTGAACATTAATTAGGAGTGAATGAGTATTTTTACATGACAAAGCACGCTGACTTAAGGATGGAGAGACATGCTGTGTGATTTGAAAAAGTAAATGCAAAGGAAAATTGTGCCTGTTTTTATCAAAAGAGGGCAAACCTAAATTGAAAACACAAATGTAAAAAAATATAAACAAAACACTTAACAAGCAAATTTTTACATTTATGAATATTTATATTATATTTTTCTTCCTTCAAAAGGAATTAGATTCTAAAAACTAGACTGAAAATATAATTTCAAATTATAATAGTTACTAGAAGCTGCATACTGCTATATAGAATAGGAGATGTTCATTTCTTTGTTATCAATATACAAAAGATTTAGACAAAAATAAATATCAAGCCGTCACAGTATAAAAAATAGAGATGGAAGGTAAAATTTTTGCAAGAATATTTAAGTACAATCATAAACAGATTATAAAAGCAACTTGGTAAAATAAAATGAGCGAAATCTCCCATTTTCTTTTTGGGAATATGCATACTATTGAGAATATATAATTTGAAAGCTAAAAATGCTAGGTTAGTTTATAGTTCTCTTCAGAAAACCACATTAATTCATGTCTTTTCCTAGTTAAGAAAAGAATTTCTCATGCTGTGGGTTATATAAGGAATACATTCATTTTTCTGTTCCATGCAGCCAAAAATCAATCTTTTTCCCATAGTATCTTACAGCCTATTTAACTTCAGTTTTTTGCTGCTAAGCAAAAAAAAAAAAACCCAAACAACCAAAACAAAGCAAAAAGAAAATCGCTCTAGGTGCCTCTCCAGTCACAGGTGATCCAGATTTTCATAACAGTTCCTAAATTCAGAGTAGTTTCTTCTAACAGCCTTTCTTTCTGTACTTGTAGCCAGGGTTAGCTAGCCTTTCATTCACTAGACTGGCAGGAGTTTTTGCAGGATGACTGTTCACAATTTCCTCCCAAAGAACTGAAAAGCTTGAAATCATTAATCTCTAAGAACCCTCTGAGCACTGATGAGCTGAACAAGAATAATTAAAATACCTTGTATTTAGACACTCTTTTAATTCAAGTGTCTCAAATTACTTTATAGAATAGAGAGATCACTTCACCTATCGGTGAAAGGAGACTTTATGGTAGCACCAACAATACTCTACTCCATATCTGTACACAAAATGAGGAATATTGACCTCGCTGAAACTCCAAGGGTCATTAAAGAGTCTGCAGTTGCCAAGCAACACTAAACAGCAACATCTGAAATAGTCTGGACGAACTTACAGGGCCAGGGCTGAGCTGAAAGCACCACGGTGAGAACTCAACAACTAGACATGGGGGTGAATTTTACCACTAGGTCAGCAGATTTTAAAATCTTGATTTTACGTTTTTGGTAGGTGACACTCACAAGAGTACATACCGTCTGCTGAACTGATGTAAAGGACATTATTTACAGAATTGCTAATACCTTTCCATGAAAAGAGATAGTACTGGGTGAGTTGACAGGGAGGCACATGTGATTCCCTTAAAATTATATTTTTAAAACAAAAAAAGGGAGAGAAAAAAAATGAGAGAGGTAGATAGAGAGCAAAAAATATACTTGCCAGCAAGGCTGGCTAATATCCCAGGATTGTGGAAACTGGCACACACAAGCAGGACTGCTGGGCTAATAAATACAGCAGCCCCTCTCCTGGCTCCTCTGCAGCTATACAGAGTGCCTCACTGCCTCTATGAACTTGCAGCAGCAGCACAGCTCTGATTCCTGCATCCCTGCCAGATGTTTTTCAGCTGAGCTCAGAACAAATTTCCTGCAGAATCAAAGCTTCATCAGCTGGTATCTGTAGAGATCAGCCTCCAAAGATTAGGTCAAAATTGGCCTGAAATGGATGGAAACTAACATCCTATTACCATGAAACATTTATTTTTTAATAATATAGAGGCAGGGGATGCTCAGAGGTTTCTTGTTAATCCTGATAAAATAAGTTATGTTTGCTTCTTCTCCAATAACCTCCAATATAATAAAATACTAGTAAAAAACTTGTCGTTTCTTGGAATTTCTATCTCATACAGGAAACTGTCCATCCAAAGAAAAATGATCTCTTGCCTTTCACTAAACAGAGTATTAAAGTTATGCATTTTGTCATACTGAGTGAGGGAATTGCATGCACTGACTGCATGTGTCTAACAAACCCCAAACTGCAAACTGATTCACATCTACAAGGCTCCCATTCTCTAGGGTCTTCAAGCCAGGAGCTCAAACCCACCATAACCCACCTCTCATTACCTAGTTCTGTAATAAGACTATTCCTTCCAATTGGGATGGTTTATTAAAGTGGATGACCACAAGATTAAGCCGCCTCAAACATGCAGCATCAAAGATTGCACTCCTTTTATTGCAGCACATCATGTCACACTATTGCTTATATGCTATCACTTCACTCAACACAGACCTTTTAATGCAACCACTCTGACAAACACAAACCCATATCTCTTTCTTAACACAAACCCATATCTCTTTCTTAGATGACTTACTGATGGAAAAAAAAATTTAAAAAAAAACAAAAAAAAAAAAAAGGAAAAAAGAAAAAAAAAAGCAGGGGGACCCTTAAGATAGCAGTGCAGAAATGGAAGCTCCCCTCTGAGGTTATTGAATTAAGTTCTCTGCAGTTCTAAGCAGTAATTTAATGGGTGCTCAATACAGAAGAGTTCACAGAACATTTGCTCCACATGCACAAACCGATGCAACAAAAATTTTCCTACAGAAACTACATGATCACCGCAGAAGCTTTCTGTACAGGAGCTTTGTGTAAAGTAGCTCATAAATAGCATGAAACCAGGTATTATGAGAGCGGCTAGGCTTTGTTATATAATCTTGTTTTAGGAAACTACAGTAAAACTTATACTAAAAGAACATTACAGTTGTATGCTCAGCATTAAAAGAAAATAAAAAATGCTATAGTGGTATAATCAAATGTTTAACTTTCTCCTCCTGCGTGCATGCATCACAGCACATGCATCTAATTACATAATCATATGCCATTTATCAAATATAATACTGATTTTTTAAAAACTTTTTGAACATCAACTCTTGCAAATTGCTCATGAATAACTTCTATGGATTCCTTTATAGTACACGTAGACTAGCCACTTCACTGCAAGGTATTAAAAGGATTCAAGACTGTAGAAGAAGTATGCTTAAGAAGAGTAAAGAATCATTTAAGAAGCAGTATGAGATCATTTAATAAGTAGTCTATGATGAACAAAAGACACATCAGGTGAGCACCAGAAGTAATCTTAACTGTCTATTCATGTTTTTTTTTTTTAAATTTAGTCTACTGCCGTAACAGGACGGGTTTTAGAGCTGCAACATGGGAGACTTTGCCATGCAACCAACCCTATGGCCAACTTTCATCCAAACACCCTGGCTGGCATGGAGAAGGAAAACTGGAGCAGAAAAACAAGACTGCAGCACTGTGACCAGCTCCAGTTGCTTCCCTTTCTAATAAGTGTCTGGTGAGTATTTAGGCTACTAAGCCTTTTAGGGGACTTTTCCTTTCTTGGTGAAATGGTTGCAACTCAACCGAGAAAAATTTCAAAACTGCAACTGATTTGAAAAGGCGATACAGATAAGCGGCCTCACCATGGAGAATTCTAACAGACACTAGAGCAGCTGTGAAACAAACACTCAACATTAGCACTGCAGTGTTACCACTAAAAGGTTTCCCATCATTTGTTTTTCTTTATAAAGTAATACCTAAATACTGAAGACTAAGTTTTTAAATTTAGCTCCTAATTTAATATGCAATTACTGCTGCCCTGATGGTGTTTTAATGGCAATATATTTTTATTGGTGACTTCAAATGAACCTCATCTGATCACCTTAACCCTTCTCTCATCATGCTTTAGTTAATGACTCATTACCTGTAGTCACACCAGGGACATCTGTAAGGCTTTTCTCCAGTATGGACACGCTTATGTCGTGTCAGATGCGATTGTGTTGTGGAAGCGAAGTTACACTCATCACATTTGAATGGTTTCTCTCCTAGAAGGTGACAAGAGAAGATATGCATTATCAGTTTTCATCAACAGGAAAGGATGACAAGTCTAAATTTCTGGCACATCCCTTGAGATAGATTTTAGTCTATGTATATATAACAACCACAAATACAAAATAAATTTCCAAATACAATGTATTAATTACAAAATACTATTCTCACTATGACGCATCAGTAGCCAGCTGACTTCCCATGTGATGTTACGCAGCAGCGAAAAGGAGGAGAAAGAACTGCACTGAAACAGGGTGACCATGTCACCGGGACTTATTTCATGAAAATATCATCACCAGGTGACAGGCATTCCTCTCACCCTACACATTCTGCTGAAGTTGGGCCCATGAACAGCCCTGAAAGCAACACTCTTGGAGACAGAATCTGAAGCTTGTATTCAGTGCCTGCTCAGAAAGGAACCTCTCCAGGAGGAAAGTGTCTTTGTTTTTGTCTCTGGTCCTGGATTATTTATTTTATCCATTATTAAATAATACACATAAACCAGGACCAAGCACATGAACCAGAACTCACTGCTCCATTCCCCCTCTCTTGCCTGTTATCCTTCCGACCTTGTGAATCTTTTCTGAACAGTGTGACAATTTTAGCAGAAGGGCTTGAAAGGTTAACGAATCCCCCCCCCCCCCCCCCTCCACCACCACACCTAAATAGGACAATAATATTTTCAGAAGACTAAAATTCAATCTCTGCCAAATGTGCAATTGCATTGAAAATTTCTAGAGTACTAATTGAAGAAAGATAAAAATCTCTGGCTTGTAAATTATTATGTGAAAAGAGTACTTTTCCTTCCAGCAGAGGGGTCCACCCCTTAGAAGACATTAAGACAAAATCTCATGACATATACATATACTGTGACACATAGCTAAGACACCTACATCCCATTTTTCTAACTGGTTGCTCCAGAAATACTCTGTGTGGCTTACAGGCACATGTAATTACCATTTAGGGAGGAAACAGGCTTCTTTTTGTATGCAGAAGACAAAAGGCAGCTCCTAACTTAGGTGATCTTGACTGCATTGTGCAAGCCTTCAGAAGTATTTATCCTAAAGACTACATAAGGAATCTGCATCCCTAACTTAAGAAATCTGAATAAAATTGCTAGGTCTAGAATAGGCAGTTTCAAAATTGAACCCTAAGCATCTTAGCAGGTACAATTTGCAGTTTTTCAGACAGACATACGAGCAGCAGAAGACACATCACTAGCAAAAGGCCACTCCCAAGTGGCCATGCCTCCAAACCAGATTTTTCAGGCCTGCTTAAAGCATGAGACACTCAAGACTTCCAAAAAGACTTTGCCAGAATTCTGAGAAGAGAGAGAAGTCTGCATTTTTCATTCTTGGAGCCTGTTAGAGTTTTTTTCCTCCCAAGGGAAAAAGAAATGCAAGGTCCTCAGGCCTGAAAAGGCTGTAATGCTGTACAGAAGGACAATGGAGCAGCTTCTGAAAGCTCCATAAAGAGTTGGAATAATTGCTTTTAGCAGCTGCTGGAGAGAATACCAGCCACTATTTTTCATTTATTGTTTCATGGGACAAGGAAAGGTGAAGGGGCAGGACACAATGTGGAAGCCTCTATGCTGGACAAATTGAGACTGCTAGAAAGTATGTCTTTCCTGCCCCAAATGGGGTTTTCTTGTCAGACACTGACTCTCTGCTCTGGAAAAGCTGATTCTCCCAGCAGCTTGAATGGTACTGGCTGCTGCTTCAATTAAACTCTCTGGGAGGCCATAGACTCCCTAGCAACGTAACCTGTTCTTGAAATGAAGATTTCCTGTGCCTGATTTATTTTATCTTCTAGTATTAAAGAAGACAGCAACATTTTCAAGCCTAAGTAGTAAAGCCACAGGTATTTTAGATAAGATACGTACTTATTTTAACTGCTTTCATTTAAAATGCATGAGAACCTTGCCAACTTGCCCCCTTGTAAAAAAAGCAGATCTGAACTGAAAGGAGATTTTTTGTTTGCCATTCAGGGGAGGATGGATCGGGTAAAGGTCTGCTGCTGCGCTGGGGCAGGGCCAGGGGGGCTGACAGACAAGCGAGGGCCCGTGGAAGCCAGGAGGGCTTGCAAATTCCATCTGACCAAAAGAAAAATGATAATCCTTGCCCATTGCTCCAGGAAGTTTCTCCTTAGGAAATCCTTGTGGCTAACTGCTCCTGTCAAGTGGACTATGTGTAAATCTCACCTGACAGAAAATACATCACAGCAGCACCACACAACAAAAGCCAACTAAACTGGGAGGAAAAAAGACAGACTAGCATGGTCTGTAATTCTTAGCAACTCCACATGGGAAAAAGTATTTTTATGGAAAATTAACCAGGTTGTTCAGTACAGTTGAAAAAAATCTAAAAGACTAGGTATTTCTTTGGTTTCAGGGGCACTGGAAGAGCCCATGAGCTGAAGCATCAATTCTTTTTGGTTTATTTATTTACATTTTCCAGACCTACTCATTTAAGTATTTTTTGTCTTCCTTATCTTTGGGCTGGAATTTTCTTTATGAGCCTTTGTGTCCCAATTTTCCTGCCCCCCTTTCTGCCTCCAGATATTTCAGGCAATAAACTTAATTTTATTTTCACTCAGGCTGCCATTAAATATTCCAGGAGGATTCTCCCTAACCCCCAGTCAAGGATCTAATTCATACAAAATTAAATTAACACAAATAAAAAAAGAAATTTTGACAGTATTTTTTAAAACACCACTATGTATTAAGTATAAAATAGTATAAAAACCTAAAACGTGTAAGGACAAAGTCTATGTATTCAAAGATTTATACAAGTAGAAAACCCCAAATCAACCCCCTTCCCACCTTACCATTATAGAATACTTATCTGTGCCTCACCAGCTCTAACTTTATCAATAACAAACCCCATAAAAAAGAAGGATAGCTGCCCCAAAATGTCCCAATGGTCAATTAGCTCTGTGGGGGGAAAAAAAGGAAGGACACACCTTCCAAAATCAAGGACCCACTATCTTTGGGGGCTTTTATTTTAACACAAGCACTTTCAAAAAGCTATGTTCCCTAACCACATGATTACAAAAGAAGAAATGGTTTTGCTTTTTTGACAATACTGCAAGCAACTTCTGAAGTTTAAGTTCTTTAAGTCACCTGATATGGAAAATTTTAGCTCCAACAATCAAAGTTTGGGAAAGCAACTGATAAAAGGGTCAGATCATGGGGAACATCGGTCTCTACAAAAGCAGTTATTAAGGCTTGCTGCTAACCAGTTAGCCTCACCAGTTCTACCTATTCTGCTCTTCTTAAACCACCATGACTAAGACTTTCTTCTTCTCTTGCCTCTCTAAATTCCACACTGACTTTTTTAGCATCTGTCTTAGCTTTTTTTCTTTTCTTCCCAAATTATGGCTTTCTTTTTCTTTCCTTCTTCCTCTTTTCTCTGATTTTACCTCTTTTGAGCTCTCTGTCGTTGATGAGCTTTTTAGGACATAGAGCATACCTTACTGCAATCATAAATTTCTCTGTGCAGTTATGTACTTAATGTGTAATTTTTCAAGGAAAAATGAAATAACACAGTAACAAAAACTATAAAGCTTGGTGAAAGATGTTGATTTGTGGATGGCAAAGTGAATTTTTTATTTATAATCATGACTGTCCAGAGAATTTCTACTTGTAGATTATATACAGCATTTATATGAATGTGCTACTGAGGATCCAGCTTTCACATAAATGAAGGAAAAAAGTAAAAATCAAGTGGTGGCTTCAAGCTGCAAGTCTTGAGCAACTAATCTGAATCTTATAAGATGGAAGAAATCTTACCCCAGTTGTCTCAACAGGAAACTACTACTTTTAGTCCTATTTGTCTTTCACATGATGTGTTGAGCAGCACAGAAAGAATTCTCTAAGTTTCATTTGACCTAAGGAATGAGTAGACCACAAAATGTAGCCATCTGCTTACAAGTTACTGGACTTTTTTCTACTTATTTCCAACTATTTCTAGTGTTTGTTAAGGCTCTCCCTGGAGAAGCACTTACAGGCTTCCTAATGAAGCCTGAAGTATAAAAAAATAAATTCTGTTTGCTTTTAGTCTGGTCAACTTTTTTGCATATAAGACATAAAAAACCTAAGTATGTTCTTCATCCCTTGCTTTCTTATAAGAAACCCTGTAGATGCCATAGGGTTGCTCTTCCATAGCAAAAAATGATTGACATTTGTATGCTCTGAAATGGGAGGAAAACTGTTCCACTAGACAATTTCTCTTAGGTAGAGAGAAAGTTTTAAGATACCCAAGTTTTTTGTGTCATTTCTGGCCAAAGATTTGCTGTAAACAAGTTCCACACTCTCCTGCAAATTTTGGCATAAATGGAAAAAGAAAAACAACATAGATCCTCTTCAAATTTCACCTCTCTTCCTGCTGAAAAGAGCAGTAAGTCTTCTTACTCTGATACATCTTCTGTGGTATTCAACATTATAATTTTTTTAAGCTGTGGTGGGGAAGTTGAAGGGAAGAGGCTACATTATACATTAAATTCAATGCTGAGTAATGTAACTACACATTAAAGTCAAAGAGCAGTTCACATGAGAAATAGAAACACAAAGTGAGTCACTCATCTGGATAAAAACACATATATTATTAAATTTTCTTTCTTTATTACATTGACCTATAAATGTCTTGAGAAGCACAAGATTGAAATGAGTGAGCAGAAGTAATCATACAAACAGTGCTCTGTACGATATAAGCTACCATTTTCAAAAATTCATGAAAATGTTTGAACAAAGACACAATCTTCTTAAGCAGTTCCATAGGTTCAGGGTGACTGTCATAGAACTGCTGTGCACAGTAAGTGCACTCACCCTCTAATGCTCTACTACTGCAATGTACTTGATGATCCCCAGGAAGATTCCAACACAACCAACACACGAGAAGCAAATGTAGACTGCCATTGTGCAGAAGATGAGGATGGGGGTTTTGCAATTTGCAGGAGTACTAACCAACATTAAAAAAGGAATTTCATGCAAGAGAACACAGGCTGTGACTGATCAGCACTGTTGGATTGAGCCAGCTACTACAGCATGAAATGAAAGTTTACTGGGAAACATGTAGAAGAAGGGAAAACTCGAGTGATACCAAAAGGCAGACAAACAAAGGAGGAGAGCAGAACAATACAACAACATAAAAAAAAAAAATAAAATTAAGACTTAAGTGTTTTCGCGATTTCATTTCAAGCCAGTAATAATTACTCTTGCTTGTTTTTTCTCTCATGCAACTTCTTAGTTGATTATGATTAAGGCAAAATATTTAAATTCTGTGATATTATATGTTTCTTTTGTGTGTGTGTGTGTGGTTTTGGTGGCTGATTTAGAGGTTATTTACTCTTTTTTATTATAAAATTCTGATAATTGCTCAAATTCTTCATGGAATTCAACTAATTCTAAACCCAGCCAACACTAAATTTTGCAACATTATTTATCTTCATATCTTCAGGCAGATTTTCTTACTGGGACAAAATATAAATTAAAAAAAAAAATTGTTTCAGGATGACTCAAAAGATGAACATTTTTCCTCCCAGTCGTGTTGAGGCACCAGAACTATGGCATATACATTCTTGCAGCACTGCAAGCTGTCCCTTATGTACCACATAGCACCAGCTGATAGTGCAAGTCGTCTAAGTTTCTTAAGAAAGCTTCAGCTCACAGCCTAGGCAGCCACAAGTGTCTATTGTAAAGCATTTGACAAAGGCAGAGATGTAAGCATTCTTTACAGTGTGATAAAATTCTGGTGAAACTCTGGATCACTTGAAGTTGCCATTGCTTCAATTCACAAGATATTACATTGGGCCACTGGTATAACATAGCCAGTGAAAGACTTGCAGAATTTAATAGATTGATTCTTGCTTTCAGATCATAAAATAATGCTAGAACGTTCTACCAGGACAAAATCAGCCAAAGACTTAGCTTATTCTGTGTTCAAAGTGTGCAGTTCTCACAGGACCAGGTCAGTCATTAAGGACATAACATATTTAACACAGAATAAAAACGTCAACTGATGAAACATCAGGGAACTCTTGATAGGTCAAATTATTTCTTTCTACCTCACAGTTCTACTTTACAGGTAAGAAAGTCTATATCAAGGAAATCTGTATGGAGATGCATCATGTTTGCAAATAAATTAAGTACAAACATTTTTCAAGTCTTAAAACTAATGGCTTCTTCTTTCAGTTTAACATTTCGGTACTTCTTTTCATTTAAAAACCAAAAACATGTCTTCCAGGGATAACATTCTATTTACCAAACTAGTCCCTACACTTTGCTCCACTAGTGACCAAGGGCCAGATTCTGCCAGCCTCATTCACATACTTTATGCTCCCTGTAATATTTCTAAAGAAAATGCATCTTTCACAAGGTAAAGGTATTTCTCTAGATAGACAAAAATAATCTCATCTAAAAAGAGAGGAGCAGAGTAAGAAATACGAGAATCAAGAGCATCAAAAGTCTTAAGTGGCTGGTCCTACAGCCAGTCCTCTCTTGTGTCAAATATCTATCAGCAGCTGAACATTCCTCCGGGGTGTCAGGACACCTCAGGCCTTGAGGCTGGGACGAGAGGAGGCTTGTTAAGCCGGTTAAGGCTCCTCAACTGCATGTGAGGATTTGCTCATTTGCCCTTGAATCAAGGGTCTCTGACAGGTGATAGAAGTAAATCTTGGATTGGAAGATGTTCTGTGTCAGCCCCCTAGACAGCTTATATTACAGTAGGGAATTATTTAAGCCATTTAGGCTATTTTTGATACCTATCCCTTTCAAACTTGATTGTAATTTGCTTTGGCATTCTGCTGTGGGAAAATTGTGCCAACTGGGAACACAGAAGAAAAATTACAGGTACAAAGAGGAGTACATGCAGCTAAGGCCTGAGATAAAGTTGTGCACTAGAGGAAAATACAAGGGACCCCATATAAGTGCAACAGTGCAGGCAAAGGTGGATTGTGTCATTCTCCTTGAAACAAATAGAAGCTTCAGATAATTTTTCTGCTAAAGAATCATCTCTGATTGTTTGCGCCACAGAGGCAGATAAATGCCAAAAAGATAGATCCCTCTGCCTCTGAGATACTGTCCTGTATAGTATAAAGTTAATAGCAAAGTAATAACGAGCCTCCAGTCCTGACATAAAATATAAAGTTATGCCTGCTAGATGCAAGCTTCATGATCTATAACCTGTGAATCCTGTGATCATAGCACAAAAGCCTCTACCATACTGGCAAAAGAAGGGCAAAATGCCATTGAAAACATGGACAGCTTTTCACCAGGAACATACCATATTTTCAGCCTAATTTTGCACATAAACCAGGAAACAAAATATTATTTTCTATCGGCTTGTGGCCTAATGATACAAAAAATATAAATATATAACTGATGATAAGGGCTTACATTTCTGAGAAATCAGATCTGCACTCACGTAGTAGGTAAAGACAAGAATATGCATTTCTTCCACTTTCCCATTCTGAAACGATTGTTTACCCATTTGTGAGGCTACACTGACTATGAGTCCTACACATATGCACAATATCAGTGCGACACATGGTAGGCCAATAAAAAACAAAAGGTACTTCCCATCCTATTGATAACAATTATTTATTTCTGCTAAAGAAAAAAAAAAATCATTCTGAGCCCACATTTGGTAAACTTCAGCCAACAAGCTCCAGAAAAATGGAAACCGTTAGTTACAACTGAAGCATACAACTTCCATTCCAGTAGTTGCAATTGTTTCTGTTATCATTCAGAGAGTGCAATACCAAGAGAACTTACTATATTTGCTAAATGCCTTTTCTTGGACACTTTAAAAATACAAACTTCCTGCAGTGAATGGAAACCTGCTGTAGCGGTACTCTCACACAAATGTATGTTCCTTGTTATCAGAAGAAAAATTCTGGAAGTATGATTACTAGTTAGACTTGCAAGCAAAGTTCAGCCCTGCATACTTTTTTTTAGAGCTTATACATTTCAAGATATTGTCTGACCGGCCCTCAAAATCCCACCTTTTTGAAAGCATCAGGCTCTTTGCCAAATATGGTTGCTTTAATAAACTGAAAACAGGGTGGAAAGAATGGCTTCAGGCTCTCAAGAAAAAGAGTAGCTGCTCTCCAGGAAATTACGCACTTAGATGGTGTATGTCCTGAATCAAGATTAGTTTATTCAGGAACATAATAAAATCTCCCACTGAGATTCCTTTACAAAATCCATGGAAAATTCATGATGTAACAACTACAGCTTCTCATGTTAGCCATTTATTTCCACTGTACATTAGACAATGGTCACTTAACTCACACAGCAGTTCCTGATGATATTACATTATCCTCATGATAGTAAAACAAAAACTACTGTGGCTAAAGCAGCAACACTTCTGCATCTGTTTGAACAAAATCTATTCAAATAATCAAACACTTACAAGGAACTACTAAAAAGCACAATTAAGGTAAAATGTATTAATAAATGTTTAATAGTTACACTTTTTCTGGTCTTCTGAAACTAAGAACCAATTTAATTTTATCTGATATTAAATTTTTATAACCAGGTGGTAGGAAAGCTTTACTAATTCTGGGAGAGAAATCCTGCTTTACATGCCAACCATGTGGTAACTCTTAAAAGTTGCACCTATTAATTACAAACTATCTTAAAATTACAAAAGGGCAACTGAAAAAACACTAGCTTTCAACTATGTCTCAGTCCAAAATAATGGATTAATCTATATGTGGTCTCTAATTTTCACCCAGGGACATTCTAGCAGACTCTTGCAAAATCTTCACAGTAGGTAATCTATTTGGGCCTTGGAAAAAAAAATTAGTAGACTTAGCATTCATTTAAAGAAGAAAGGCAGTCTTTACAATTCTACTTCCTTCAGAAAACACACCAAAAATACCCCGCACTCCCCCCAAGCAATTCTTCAAACTTCCAGCTAACAGATTTGATGCAGACCTTGGGCATACCGACACAAAAAGGAGAAAAAGCAAAGTAAACAATGAGCCTACGCATTATTTGTGCTGTAACGTGCTATTCGACTTGCATTACTCCCCAGTGTAGAGGGACTCCCTTGCTGGAGAAAATATAGTAAAGAGTAAAGACAGCTTTACTGACCTGTGTGCTGCCGCCGATGCTTGGTGAGGGCATGACGTGTCCCGCCGGCAAAGCCACAAAGGTCACAGAGGAACGACTTCTCGCCTGTTGCAACAATAAACAGATGAGGGACTGCGGAGGTCACAGATCATTAAAACATATCTATCAAGGCTTTCAGGGTTACTAATTCCTCCAATCAAATGTTTCCATGTAAATATGTCAAATGGGAATGAAATTACCACTGCGGTTTATTGACTGTGATAAAATCTGAAAAGCACCACTGAACATAATTACATACTTGTCAGACCCATAAAAATTAGCTTTATTATCAATGGAATGGTTTTGTACAACTTCATTTCTGTTAGATGTCTTCCAGATGGGGCTGCTTTATGCACTTGAACAGTTTTTATGCATATCCTGATTTTTTACAATTCCCATACATCTGGCCTTTCTGTGCTGAGTAAAGATTGCTTGGAAAAAAAGTTAATATACTGTATATATGATTCTGCTTAAATAAAATATATTGAATTTACTAACAAATTAAGGGTACTGAGAAATTTTCAACAGACTAGATCATAGTCATCTTTAGTTACCTTCTAATTATTTATAAGTATTAAATTATTTTCTTGAATATACAGAAGAGCCCAGGCAACAATAAAAGCTACATTATTCAGTACCAGTGGCAATTTAGCACTGTTTATGTTTCTAAAGTTTTCATGACATAAAGAAAACAGGTCTGGGGATTGCTACTGAAATTGCAGCAGAACTCGTATTGTTCGTCTTCAAATGATAATTCTTCATTCCAAACCTCTGGACCAATTTGAGAGATTTTGGCAAGCTCAATACTCACTAAAAGTATGTAAATGCTCTTTTTTTTTTTTTTTTTTTTAATAGAAGTTAGGATTTTGCCCTGTTGTCTATAAATACAGTCCATCATTTCACAGAAATATTTTTACTCAGTATGTACTAACATGCACAGCAATCTCAGCCCATGAAGGCCACATGGAAGGTCATTATGAATTAATAATGCTAACCTCAGATACAGACTCAATAACATCACATAAGACTGAAATTTTAAAAATTTTTTTTCAAAAAACAATCACATTAGTCATTTGGAGCCAAATTGTCTCCTTTCGCAGTAACATAGCAGAGAGGGGCCGGGTGGGGCAATGATGCTGAATTCATTGAAACTAACAGTCTCCTACAAATTCTTCCCCGTGGGGAAGGAAATTTAGTTTCTACAAAAGACATCTGGGTTAAGAGGTCAGGTGTCAAATTACCAAGTCCTCCTGTGAAGACAGAGGGATGGAAACTTCCACATTGTTTATTCCCACATAACCAGGCACGCTAATACACAGACTTTCTGGAAAAGCACAGTGCCTCAGTTAACTTCGGATACCATTAATATAAAACAAGAGACCATCTCGTGAGTGGGAGCTCCCCGGAGAGCACCACAGAGACCAGCTGCCCTCTCCCACCATGGCCTCAATGGGGGACCCAGGGGAACCCCAGCTCCCCACCATAGTCGCCTCAGTGCAGGAGTCCCTGGGCCCCATGCTACCGGGAGGAAAGCAATTCCTTCAAAGTTTCCAAGGCAGCCTGAACTCTGCCTCTAAAATGGTATCATAAAAATGCTGATTAACATCCACCAGGTAGCTAGGCTATGAAATGCAGTTGGCACATATTAATCTCCATTTCAGAATAAAGCAAACGGTGTAGTGTTATTTTCTGCACCCAAATCTGGTCATGAAAAGCAGACTGAAATTTTACAGGATTTGGGGCTTTTTTGAAAATTTGATCAGTTGATGAGAGTGTCCCAAGACAGTATCTAAGGTGTGAAATAATTTCAGTACCTCCTTTTAGGAGTCGATTCTAGCCATCTGTGATTATAATTGAATTTTTAAAAAACCCCAACAAACCAGAAAAAGCAGAATGGAAACCCATCCTAACTATCACATGAAGAATAATATGTGCTAAATGATGTAACAAAGTCTGAATTTTACTGTAAAAGGTTTATCAGTAATATTATTGTTGTGTTTTTACATGATTGTTACACAGAAATTTCTGCATAATCTCTTTCCTTTTTTTTGTTTGTTTTTTTTCTTTTTTTTTTTAAACCAGTATCTTCAGCATGCAGCGTTTCAATTCATCAAAATATCAAAGAAAAGGAATAGAAGGACTACACATAATGCTTAATTATAATTAAATATTAATTTAATTAATTAATCAATTTTAAGTATAAATCTTTCTAACTAGCTGTAATGCCTAACACTCCAGCATAAAATTCACACTTTAAAGTTAAATGCTGTTCCATGCCTACCAAGAAATTGCTCATCATCTATATATTGTCATAAATTAGCTCATGTTGTGTTTAACATCTAGGAGCAGACTTCAGTATGGCCTGTAGCTTCATACGCTAATGAGGACACAGAGTACCCATAGCATCTTTGCAAGCTCGATGGATTTACTGGGTAGTTTATATTTGGGCCTTTGGAACAGCTTTTTGAGCCACAGAGAAATGATTCAAAACCAACCAACAGCTTTAAAATACAGAAATTGATCCATCCTATAAAATGATTTGCCAGTTAAATATTCCACACTCCTCTAGGTTGGATCTGGGAGCCCTCATGCAGGCAGGGCTCTTGAGGGAGTCAGTGAGGCTTTGTATCTGAAAACATGAGACTGGAGGAGATTTGGCCCCTGCTTTTTAAGCTCAGGAAAGGTGGTGATGCATTTGATGTTCTCCAACACTCATTTTCAGGCATATTAATTCATTAATTACCTTATTTATGTATGTATCATGGTATAGGCACAAATACATATATCCACACAAACACACAGAGAAAACTTCATCACCTGTGACTTTAAGTTCAACTGCACAGTATTCCTTAGCCCTGAAGCTTGATGTGGGTTGAATCCCTCATATCTAGACATAATATTTCATTTGATTTTACGGACATGTATTGATACATAGATGTATTTTGCATTCTTCTGGATATGCTTA
>NC_133931.1:64344454-64394454 GCF_031877795.1 Strix aluco | reverse complement strand
CAGCAGAGTGTGGTTTACAAGGAATGTAAATAAATGTATCTACCCAGAGTTTAAGGAGGAATGTTTTTTTTTCTTTCCACAGAGTTCCTGGTTCATTCAACACACAGGATGGCCCTGCTCTACAAGCATCATTTGGTGGAGAAGACTTTTGCCCTTCAGAATACTTCTCACACAAAGTTCTCTGTCAAAGTCAAATTTTTCCCCTTTTGGGGAGTAACCCATATGTCTGAGCTCCAGTTTAATTGTTAAATCCCACATTTCCCTACAGAAGGAGACATAACAACAAAATAAACTAATTGCCAATTTTTGAAAAATACTTTCACATGATGCATCAATGGGGCCCACATAAATTTCTGCCACCATTCATATAAAGGCAACAGCTATCTTTTACACAAACCAATGGAGTAATTCGGGACTGCATTAGATCTCAACAAAATTTGCTGATGGTACAAGAAAGCTAAGATATATGTCATGTTAAACTCACATTTCTGGCTGAAAGCACATACTACAATTCATCAGCTCTTCTGTGTCCTCTCTCCCTTCATTTACCTTTTCCTAATCCTGTGTTCAGTCACCTTCTTCTCAAAGTCCTCCATCTTAGCCCCCATTTTTGCAATCTTCCTTGCTGCTACTTAAAACCTCCTACAAACAAATGCAACTTCCTATCCTTACTCTTAACCCATAATGTTCATATTGACAAATTTATAGTCAACCAACAAGGGTATCTCAGAGTGTAAGAAAAATTAAATTTCACTCAAAAACACACTGTATGCATAAAATTAGCACATATGAAGCATATGTGTTCTTTCCTCTTTATGAGCCGATGTATTTTCCAGGCATGGTTACATTGGCACTGAGTACAATTGATGCTTTCCAATTTCACGATTTCTGCATTGGAAACTACATAGATCTTGGGTCCTGGAATCTGATGGAAAGCTGCATTTTCAAGACCTGAATAATTCAAAATTAAGGGTGGGGATGGGCAGGGAAGGGGTTTTAAAAATGTCCTAGTAGTTTTCAGCATTGAATTCAGACACTTATTAACTGAAATATTACTATACAAAGTCTATGCAGATTATATCAATGATTTAATTACACTGATTCCATCACATCTTCCTAATAAGCATCTACCAGAAACACAAGCTTCGTAAGTGATAGGTATAGAAAGGAAATGTCTTACCCTCAATAGTCTTGCAAGTATTTAAGGAGACTGGTTATGGCAGTAGGACAGAAAGCTGTGCAACGTATCTAAAAGCAGCACTGAACTGTGTACCATTTCTGCAGATTACCAAAACAGGATTATGACTTTAAATGGTAACCTCAAATCCAACAAGCGAATACATTTCTCTAAATTCTTGAAGTATGCAGCATTTATTTGGCTTTATTCTAATGGCTCACAACCTGCTGTCAAAATATGTGTGTAAATTTTAAAATGCATTTTCACCACTAAACTGTACCTGTTGTTAAGCATTTAATAAATAAATAAATGAGTTCCTGTAAGTACCTAGCAAAGGAGAGTTTGAAACATGCAGTTCTCAGAAAAGGATACTTGCGTGAAAGAATTGCATACTGATACCTTAAAAACAAATGCACCTTGGAAAACTGAGCAATGTGTGAGGTAGTGTATCACATTCATGCAAAAAGCAAACCAACAAAGAAGTATGGTACATTCAACCCACTTATTTGAATGGGTCTGAAAACTTAACTACACATTCTGGAAAGTCTCTCAAAAATGGCACCAAGGGGTTCTGCACTTATCGGCACTCACGTTTCTTCAGCTCCAGGGGAAAAAGTGTTTTCAGAATTGCCATTGCCTCAACTTGGAAGTCTTAAAATAAGATTGTTCTGTTTGACTTGTGCATCAGCAATAGGTTATACGCATCAATTTCTGACCTTTGCTTCAGCTTTGAAATATCACCAATTTCAAGTTTACCTGTCCCAACACACTGGGCTGAATGCCTTGTGTCACAAAAGTGACAGAATTGGCCCGTTGCCTTCAATGCAGCAGCACAGCAGAGGAAAATGTAGGCCTGTAGCTACAGGTTGGTTAACAATTCCACTGGTGATATACAAGCTAGAAGAGCATACATCTTATTCTTCAGTCTCTCTTCTGACTCTGCAGTACGTTTTGAGGTGAAATGTAGTAAAAATTCAGTCTTTTTGCTTTTCCAAGCATTTATGCCTCTGAAAAATAGTCAGTTATTCTGTTGAGGTGGCAGCTCCTATTTTTACATCATTGCTTTTCAGAATAGAAGTACACTTTTGTATCTTCCAAATTAAAAACATTTTAAAACATAGTCAAGTAGGACTAAAGGTTACTTGATGTGAGGAAAACAGTCTTACAAGCCAACTGAAAGACACGATGCAACCACCAGACACAGCCTTGTGATTCCCATTGTATTCACTAAGGCATAATGGAAAGTTTTAAATTTATCATCTTCCACAGTGTTATAATATTCTGTCAATTTTGAACATTAATCTTACTGCAGAGCTTTTTATAACATAGAATCACTTAAAATATTGTCACAGCCTACTGTTTAATGCACATAAAGGTATGTTTCATTAACACTACTCTATGAGTTTTTACTAGGACAAATATATAATGTAGAAAAACCTGAACATCTGTATATAATAGTAGTGATTCAAAAGCTTTTATACCAATAAAACTTCAGTTTCATTTGAACACTTTTTTCCTTTACCTAGAGGATTCTAGAACATAATGCTGAAACAGAAAACCTGAATTAACACAATCTAATGGAATGGTGCTATAAAATGTGCAAATTTTTTTTCTGTTCCATTATTTTTATCAGTTGGTCTCTATCATAAATTTCTCAGTTGTGACTACAGTGTATGACAATGTTTTTACCTAAGAAAAGCCTGGTCTGCCCTAAAACTATTGTATATAAATTTATCCACATTCTAGAAAATCTCATAGATTTATATTAGATTCTAGGGGGAAAAAAAATATGGAATATTTTGAATTCTGTAGAAGAAAATAAATCACTTGACCAAATGCTCTACAGTGTATTTTACATAAGCACAAGTAGCTTGTGGCATTCAGACAGAGGCAGAACAGATGGAAAAAATAGAACTGTAATTCAGTTATAAATTAGACTGAATGGGCTCATCTACATGCTTGTATATACAGGTCTTTAATTTTTAAGAGTAATATACACTGTACTGGAGTTCAGAAGATCAGATTCAAACCACTAGGATCTTCACTATTGTAAACATAGATTCTACTATCAAATGTCTGCACATTTTTAAGAGAGATACGACTACCTTGGAGATACCATGTATGTTCCAGAGGTTACATCGAGATGTCATTTACATCCTCAGGGCATCTCCAAACACGGCGACGGTTAAAGCAAAACTTGTAATTAGAAATGTCTTTTTATTTCAATTTTAATTGTACCATTACCCGTCTTCAAGGATATTAAAAATTTCCTTCAATATCTTTTGAAAATAGAAAGGAAATCAAGATAAACAAAACTATTGGCACCTTGATACCAGCGGTTGTTTCCTGTTTCACAAAGAGAAAATAGTTCCTATGTTGTAACAATGCTTTTGGTATTTGCTGTAAGTTTGGGGGTTTTTTTAATTTAATTTGGAAATCTGGCAGCTCTACACCATAATACTAGCAGCTTACAGCAGGATAGCAACACTGACAGTGACTGGTGTCATTAGAATAAATAAATCCCAATAGACAATATAATCAACTCACAGAATGGCGGATGCTTGAAAAGCAATAGTACATACTAATTTTGATCTAAATCTTATGATCCTCTCTCAGACAGAACACCCACTCATGTAAGAACTGACCTGTTATTCTAATGCATATTTGCAGAAGCTGACTGTTAAGAGCAAGCTTTGCTGTATATGAAGTTAACAGTTTGAGCCTTGAGCGGAGTTTTCCCATGAAAAGTTTCCTCTTCTGGATGGACAGCTAACTGGGTCTAAGAGTCAAACTAGACTGTACTCTAATCAAATAAAATATTTGCAAAAAAAACCCCCTAAAACTCTACCAGACCTGAGCAGACAAAATAATTTTCTTTCTTTCCTTCAGGATTCTGACTACCTCTATGTTCATGTGTATATGATTTTAAAACACAAATAAAACTCATCTCTGTATATTCACCAAGTGCTGGAGAACAGCAGCATTTCTTTGCACATTTGCCATCAGCTACTTTTGCAGTTCCCACATTTCTTATTTTTCTAAAATACTGAAGTCTTCTATCCTTTGCATTCTATCCTTCTATCCAAAAAACTGCAGCACATAATGGCTAGAAACCAGCAGATACTGACTCTTTCTCTGACTGACAATTAATTTCCAACTTAATTAAAAACTTTTTTTTTTTTTTTTAACACTCTAGAGGTCTTTCAAAAGTGATGAAAACTACTCTTTTGCTAACAAAACAAAGGAAACACAATGAGTTTAATTTAGGTCACAGTGACATCAGAGAGGTTTATTTATTGTCAGCTTTGTTGCATCCAACAAAGCTTTAATCTGTGACATGCTGTAGCTTGTAAAACAGCAAAGTGGTATGGTATCAGAGAAACTACACCATGCCATACATTTCTAAAAATGTCTGGTGTCAAGCACATTACACTCAGCAACATCATCAAGAAGAAAAAGAAGAAATTTTGGGGGGTTGTTTTTTGTGTTTTCAGTTTACATTACAGCAGAAACAGCCTTTGAAAATTCCTATAAAGACTTCACATACTGAGAGACAGCTGGTTTTATGTAGTCAGAGAGTACAATGTCTTCATGAAACTGAAAATCAGGGCAGACTTTAGGTTTTACAAAGGAAAAGGGTGAGAATCAAGGCTTGCTTCCATGAACCGCAGAGCTCATCTAGCATCAGACAGATAAATCTTGGTAGGACAGAAGGGTGGGGAAAGATTTCAACACATACAGGACAAGGATTATTTTGTTTGTTCAAGCCAGTGTTTCATCAGGTATTACGGGAAATGAAGGAGTGAAGTGGCTAAGCCCAGTGTGGGCTTTGGGTACTGAAACCCCCCTCCCAATCCAGCCATGTTTGGCTGATCCCCTGCAACTCTAAGTCTTCTGCAAAGTGCTAAGCAATCATTGCTGATTGTTTAACAGAGCCTGGAGAACTATAGTGGCCTGATGGACGTGTGGCTGCTGAGAATGTGACTAAGGTTCTGACAACTGTTCCACTTGCCTAAAAAGAAGGTTCCTCTTAATTTTAACCAAATGCATATTGGGAAGTACTTGTATTTGTAGTTCAGCTACTTCTTAATTACATTTAACATATACTACCATGCTTCAGACTTCTTAAAATATCAGACTTATTCAAATCCACATGCCAGTAATAGTTTCTATCTGGTGGTTAATTTAACCTGAGTTCAGCTACCAATGAAAAAAAGTTCACCTGCTTGCGAGACCTTGGGATTTCCCTGTTTGTTCATAAACCTTCCCAGCATGGTCTAATTCTAATAGTCATTTACACCATAACCCTGTGCTGCAACGCTAATAAACAGACAAATAAAGACTTTGATTTTGACAATGTCACTTTAAAGGTATTTTCTAAAAAAACCCAGATAGTTCCAGCACTATCACAACTAATAAAAATTAATTTACTATGGATGCATGGTTAGTGTATTTCTTTAAATTGAGAAGATATGAGAGAAAATTTCCTTAGAGCTAGAATAGAAGACAACATAAATACAGAGGGGTGCAGAATCCCTGTATGTTTTGTGGGGGGTTTTTTGGGGGTGGGGTGGGCGTGCTTTTAAATCAAACTGCTCAGTCAAATAAGTATTTTACAGGAAAAAAGATTAAACTAATTTTTTTTTTTTAAATCAGTGTTTATTCTAGTAGGGTTTTTTAAAAAATCTCTGGGTTTAATTTACTTTCACATGAAATCATATTGAATAAAATAAACCTGTCATTTATAACATAATTCAAAAAGAAAACCAGAAATCTCCTAAAGGAAAAAATAAGACTATATGCTGAAAATAACATATCACAGACTTAATAAAAATTTAAAGCAAGAGAAGAGGTAATATGCCTTTTATTTCATCTCTGCAGTTGATAACTTACTACTAATTAGTTTTTACAAAGTTATTTATCTTGGTATTGTATTTAGATAAATATCTGCACAGTCTTATAAGAGAATGACTGCCTGTTTGTGATTTTAATAGATTCTCAGAATTAGAGTCCACAGTTGTCACAGCAGAGCAATACCAACTTACAGGATGATTTTACTGACATCAGTAAAATATCAGACAAACTCGGTTTGACTCAAATCAGCTATAAGCACTACATTTTTTCCAAACCTAATATTATTATGATGTGATTTTTCATTATTAGTCCAATTCAACTTGTATTGAAGTCAATGAGATTATACTGAGTTCTATAAGTATTAGATCAGGCTCTACGATGATGCTACAGCTACAACAAAATGAGTCTTGTCAAAAGGACGAAGATAAAGTATATCAAGCTTATATTGTTAACAAATTACTAGTTTATTAAAAACTGAGTTTCCAAATTCACATTTACTTTTCATCTGCTTGTTTATTGTATCTCAGCTGGTATAATCAAAATAACTGTTCATTTTCATTTTACATGCACTGTTTCAGTCACTTTCATTTTCATGGTTTTGTCCACTGGCATAATATTCATAACAGTTTGCCAACATTACTGGAAAATGTTTAAACTCAAGTAAAATATATGTCTTATAATTTTATTTATGTTATAGCAACAGGAAGTCTGATATTGACCTTAAAAGATTTTACAGTACTTACAGAAAATTTTCAGTTTAAGCATTGGTCAAACTATCAAGACCTCTTTGAAACTTGATTTTGTAGGATTTTCTTTTGATTTCCTTGTGATTTAGGCAAAATACCGTAGCATTCAGATGGCAGAAAATGCTGAATTAGGTTGACTTAGTATTATTTGTGATAATAGTGGAACCACAGTACAGTGAGAGATTATAAGACTGATATAATTGTTTAATATAACATGCAAAACGTTGCACATGTGGAATAGAAGAATTGAGAGCAAAGAAGAATATTAAATGTCTGAGAAAATAATGAAAATCCAGCTAAAATTCATGGTCTTTTTAATATCACACATTTTGCTAAAATGCCAAGTGATATTCGGAGTGCTGTGGTGAGTCTTAAATCATATATATTCTGTCTACTGTAAAAACTGCATATTCAAAAATAATTAAAGCCAATATGTCTAAACTACAACATACAAACTGATGTACAATCTCATTAAAAATATACTGAGATTTCTGTAGAAAGCATCCCAGGATTCAACAGGAAAAATGTCTATTTGGGAGTATTATATAGTATTTATCAGTATTTCAATGTAATGTTTATCACTAATATGCCAGCAGAAGCTTTCTTCTCAGAAGGTTAACTTTTGAAATTAAACAAAAATTAGCACATGGAAGGTGCTTATTTATTGTTCTCTTTCTATTGTTAAATGGAAGAGGTACATAACATTATCAAGATATGCATGTATTTTTAATTAAGATAGTATCATTCCAGGTTGTGATTCCTAAGCCAATTTACTATTTCAAAACGCAGTTCTCCTAAATATAAACACAAGAGGATCAGAGCATTGTTGCACAAATCATTATGCTTTTAACAGCTGTTCATTTATGGTCTCCATCATTTTGGAAACAATAGGAACATGAACAATTGACTTTATGCACAGAAACATATTCTTCTGCCAGGTATGTTCCCCTAATCAGTCATGTTTCTGTTATGTTTTACCTTCTCATGACCTGGAGATTAATTTTCTTAAGATTCTTCCAATGAATTCTAAAGAAGTTTCATTATTATTTTTAAATAATTGGCACTACCTATTTAAAAAAAAAAAAAAAAAGTGCAACAGAAATTACAAGAACTCTGAAGTCTAGGATCCAAATAAGTATTTCCATTTTGCATGGCTTCATCCTAAATCTTCAGATTGACAAAACAGTAGATTTTCAGTACAGCAAATTACTTTTATTAAACTACATCTCAGATGTATTTCAATCATATTTTATTACCCTTTAAAATTAAATGAAATCAGAAGATTTAGGAGATTAAATGCCATTAAAAAAGATTAGACTCTCTTTCCTATTATAATGTAGTTTTATTTCTAAGTTTTTTCAGTCTGTCCATACCAAAATACATCCCTGCCAGCAACAAAAAGGTATTTGGTAAATTTAGACTATGGACTGTTTATTATTGCCTACAGAATAACTCTGAAACCCCTCTTGAGTAATAATTTCCATGACATAAATACTGTAGAGTTAACCATAGCTGATCTAAAAAGTAGGTATTTTTCCAGGTCAGGTCTGGTCTGATGAACCATCAGGCAAATGACAGTGTCATCAGTGATAAACCATTACCAGTCTCTTAAAATTTTAGAAAGAAACAAATCTCAAACATGGTGGTAGTGAAACTAATGCAGATACCCAGAGCATATGCACAGGTTTTTCTGCTCCTGTATGGCAACTGCTTACTTTATCAATTAATCTGAGTACTTCTCTGTTCAGGAAGACTGCTCAGCTACTGCTAATAAAATACCAAATTTTAACATCGAATTTTGAAGGACTATTATTTCTAGACATTTTTCCAAGCTGTAAGGCTGAGGGTACCAAACACACTTGCTCTTCATATACTTATCCTAGGATGTTGTCTGCTCTTTTAGCTGGAAGCAAACCTCTAGTAAAGGCCTATTTATCTCCTTGCCAATCAAGAAGTGAATGACTGACAGTAACAGAGCCTTATCTAGGACTCCTGTCTGTGATGCATTCTGCTAAATGATGTCATCGCTCTAGCAAAAGAAAATAAGCAGATTATTACAGTGACTAGAAGCAAACTAAACATTTGGATTTTTGCATGGACAGATTTACACACTGTCTGTCAGATAAAGCACAGTTTGCCTGCTGCTTACACAACAAGAATGTGCCTGACAGCTTCTTCCCAGCTTTAGTATCTGATTACATAAATAGGCCATTCCCCACCATTCCTAAAGACTGACAGTCTGTCTTAGTTTAAAGAGCAATTTCTGACTATCAGCCTTTCTGTCTTGCACACGAGGCTGATTATCATCAGGGCACTTCCTGGAGGTCCAATCAGTTGGTTTTTCTCTTGAACTCAGGATGTTACAAAACTTGTAGCCACAGAAATATTAAAAAAAATGAAAATCTCTTCAATAAAAATTTACCAGCAGTGACCCAAAACTTATAACTCCCATCGCAGTGAAACTCTCACTGACTTCTTTGAGCATTTAAAGATTTTGGGTGTCTGCTATTTTCAGGGAACACAATGACCACATCTGGGGTGGGAAAAAAAAAATCTTAAAAAGAAACAAAAGATAAACAAAGCAAACTGAAAAAATATAAAAAATAAAAAATAACAAACACCCACCTACAAGTAACAGCTAACTACTTCCCCCTCCAAAAGGCACCTTTTTCATGAGTGGGTCTCAGGAATTCATACAGCAGCTCCATTGTCTGAGGCTGCAGTTGCTCTCCCAAATTAAACCTGAAAACTGTCATATAAAGGATCTTCACAACCTTCTGTATGTTTTTGTATTAGCTGGACAACTGTTAGTCTTTTTTAATAATTCTACTTTTCCAAATCATACCTCAATAAAACTATGCTTTAAATTAGATACATTTTACTGTTGCTAGTTGACTGAAATATTTTTAAGGTATGAGCATGTAAAAGACATGCCATTTTTCACAGCTAAATGTATGCAGGTGTTAATGAACTTATTTAAAAAATGGTTCTGAGCAGTGAAAAGGGTAAACACATAATAACTCTGCTGTTTACAATGGTAAACAATTGCAAGTCATAACCACAATATTGTTCCTAGTTATTTCAGCTATAACTTGCAAGGCTTCATAGCCAGACAAACCAGATGAAATATGTTGCTGCAGGTCTGCTCTGATGGATCCCTCTGAAATATCCACATTATTGCTTTTATTTTATTATGTACCACACTTCATAACTGTACACAGCAGAGTACAATAAAAACTGCACTACACTCCTTTAAGTACTTATTAAATAGGTCAAAAAGTTACCATAACAAATAACTTGCTCTACTCAGGGTCCATTAATAACACATCTTGTTGGGACTCTAAAACAAACATGGGGGAAAAAAGAACAGTGGAGAAGTGTCCATTATTTGGTGCTGCTGCCTAACACTTTGCACTTAGATTGTGGTATTAGTCACAACATTACTCAGTCAATTGCTGTTCTAAAATATTAGAATTGACACAAGATGGAAAATTGCAGTATACACAAGTTTGGGGGACGGGAACAGGCAGGAGAGCATTTTGATCCTACATGTAAATCCATCTGATTTGCAAATGTAAGAAATGCCACAAAGCCCAGTGCTCTCCTACTGTTAGGAGCGATGAGATCTGGGACTGTGATTCACCTGCACAAAATGTTTTCCCCCTCCCAGTAACAGTCTTAAAATACTAATTTCTCAATCTAGGAAGAAGACCAGAAAGTAGAAAAATAGCAGACCCTGGCAGCAGACAAGGCTGCGAGAGAGCTGTAGATAGACAGGAGGCTGCTTGAAGGTGCGGGAACAGAGATGCCACAGAGGGGCAGGAGGAGATGGCAGTCAGATGCACGAACGGAATCTGGGGAGGCTAAAGGGAAACAAGATCCCCGAGGTACACAGAAACATGGAGGGAATTGAAACATAGGAAGGAAAGCGTTATAAACCAGAACGCAAAGCGGTTTGGGTAGCCTTCATGGGGGAAGGCTGACGTACTCCTGGCACGTGTCAGGTGCATGCTGACATCTGGAGTGCTGAAGCCAGCCAGGGAACAGGCGAGAGAGCTGCCACAGTTCCAATATGTGGACATGAAGGCAGTAATCCAAATTTTATCAGGGAAGTCGGAGAGGCAAAGACAGATCTAGACAGTGCTGAAGAAATGGCAATAGACAGATTTACAGACAGTTGAGAAGTGGGAGAAGGAGAGTTCATGGTCAGGGAAAGATGTTAAGGTTATGGGTGGTAGAGACAAATGGAAGGCCTGGATGAGGGGAGAGAAAAGATGGAACTATGCTCAAAGATGGTATTCTTGCTCAAAGGGACCCATTCTGTCTTACATAAAAGACTCTTGCAGAAGGAAAAATAGATAAACACACATGACGGTGCCACAAAACAGACACATCAATACAAACAGAATTTAAAACATGAAGTATATATAGCAGAAATGATGTTACACTTGGTCAAACTGATTTAACTGAAAGAAACTGAAGGCCTTGATGACCTCATTACTTTAGTCTTGTTAACTTATGGAGTAAAGACTCAGTGCTATATTATTTGAAAGTTTAATTTTTTCAAAAAATTTTAAAAATAAAAGCTTGAAGTCCATGGAACTGAAAAATGCTCCAGAATTTTTTTTGCAGCAGCTGAAATGTGTATGTTGACTGCCACTGTTACTTTTCAGGAGCATAAGTGATGAAGAATCTTTTTTTTTTTTTCCTGACTTCAAATACTTATCTGCCATTAAAAGGGTGTGGAAACATACACAATGGGAAGGCTTTTGTTATTTTTTGTGGAGAGTCTAATTTCTAAGAAGTTTAAGTTGCTAAAAAGTATCCTAATCATATATATCTGAAATGGATTACCAAAAAAAAAAAGAAAAAAAAATCAGCAAAATGAAACAAATTGCTCATAAATCACATTAATAAGTGGGGTTTTAACTATCTGTAGCATGTAGAATATTAACATCTGATGTGCCTATGAATAGTCATTCCTACTAGTATACATTAAATGTTGTAATTGGTTTAAATCAGCATGGGCCATCTGTCTTTAATACTCTTATTACAAGGCAGTAAGCAGAGAACTATTAGAGCTGCAGTATAAGCTGTAAGATCTTTACCCGTTCTTAAATCATTTAAAAATAATGAGAGCTTTAGCCTTTATCTAATTAACGAGTGCCTTCTTTGAATTAGAAAAACTGTATCATTTAGCCCACGGTTGTTTAGTAAATTGGCTTGGTGGCATGTAAGCTAATGCAGGGTAGCAGTTGCAGTGTCTTGTTCCTGGCTTCTTATTACTTGAATTATAATTCAATGATCACCTTAGATCATGGGCTATTCATAAATCAGAAGCCTGACATCAGATGAAAAATTGTATTAATATATGAAACTTATTATATAGTACAAACTGCTCTCTTGATAAATTACATTGTTCAGGCTTGACAATGATTGCATTTAAAACATTATTCCTGTTTGCTGTTTTACAGACTGAAACCTCTTCATGAAAAATTTACAATGCTCCTCTGTGTTTTGGAGTCAGAGGGCAATAGAAGCAAATGGCAGACATAACACCATACTTTAGATTTGCTGGCAGCAGCAGAGGACAGAAAACACTTTTAAGTGTAGCAAAAAAAACCCCTCAGCTGCATTCTTAGTATCTACATTTCCAGCCTTATGAAGATACTAATTGTCCTCTGCAGCAGAAGCACAGTAAATAATGAAATTTTAATTTCAGCTTTCTGGATTGCTTTCTTCTTCTATATAGGTGCATGTTTCACAGAAATTTATAGCTTTAGAGGAAAAAATAAAGGGGCAAACCCATGAAGTTTAATTTGAATTGAGGCCGAGCTCCTTAGATGATGCGTTATGACAAATGCTTTTTGCCAAGGCTGACTGGGTTACTCATGCTGTAGTTCCATATTATTTACATTAATTACATGAAGGCTGCTTTGTTAATGGTACATTCTGGTGTGGGTCGCAGCATGATATGCTAATGATCTAAGAAAAATCTGCATCTCCAATATTTATGATAATTTGGGAAAGGAAACAGGATTGCCTTTATTTCTCTTTTTTTTTCAACAGAATAAAACAAGCAGTATAGAAACAATTGTATTCATGGGTTGGGGGGAAAAAAGTTCTAATCAAGCAGACATTTAGGTGTTATAAATGGAGGAGAATAATTTATTGTTTGGGATCTTGTCAGACCGTCTGACAAAGTGATAATACACATTTCTCCGGATTTCTTACATTAAGAAGGCTATATCAAACTGAATGAAAAGGAAATTTAAGATGAATTAAAACTCGAAATTTCTTCGTGCTGCTTCTTGTAGCATTTTCTCATGTCAGTAGCAAATATACAGCAATACATTTAATTCAGGCCATGTTCAAGTTTATGAAATGGAAGCATAATACTATACCATCAGATATCACTTCAGGGGGAAAAAGGCTGCTACTGTCTTTCTGTTCATCTTGAGGTCTTATTAAGCCAAATAAAATCCAAGAGAAGATTATAACATAACATCACATTTTGCATCCAAATATTGCATAAACAAATATTAAAAATGGCAAGGTTTTTTGTTTTTCCACACACACAGAAAACCAGAAAACAAAACCAGAATAAAACACTCCCCAGAAAGTAAAAATAAAATAATAATTCATCAAGGATGCTTACTGCTTCAGAGTACAAGCTCTAAACTGAGCCACAGACCTGCAGAACACTCCTATGCAACCGAAATTAAACAAAAGGCTTATTCCAAGAAGTTGCTTCCCTTTAAATAACTTGCTGCCTTTATATGTTATTTCAAACAAATGAACTGGAGTGCTAGTTTGTCTTTCCTGGATATCAGGCACTATACGAGCACGAGCTATGTAGATTTGCTCTGATATGAGACCTTCCCTCTCACTTATCTCTTTGCAGCCTCAATGGGAGTATTGCTGCAAGAAACAAGCTACCTTTGCTTTAAAGTGCTGACTTATCAATATTTTGAAAAAAACAGTAGGATTATTACCATCTCAATCAGTTATATGATTGTGAATTTTACACTCAGAATATCAAGCTCTGGTTTCTACTTGACTTCAGCTTTATAGACAGCTACTTATCTCTAATTACAAACCAAGCCGATGTTAATAACAGCATTATTTGTCTGAAGTGAAGAACATAAATGCAAGCACATGTGTTTGGCATCCATTTGGGCACTAATTTATCTTGTTGCAGTTGAAATAAGAAAAAAACAACAGGTAAAATTAAATCTGATTGACTGTCACGTGCTGATTTTAGTGTGCAGTAGGGCAACAATGCTGCAAGTGCTTAGCTACAAGACAGCATGTAGCTTTCCTTCACAGGCTCCAATTCAAACCTCCTAACGTCCTGTGGCAATGCCATAAATTTAAATTTCGTAAGCTTTGGAAGGTGGGTGAACAACATGCTAGGTAGCGTTGGAGTAGAGGATACACTCTGAGTTATATATTAGGGATTCCTGATATCAAATTTCTAAGAACAACAAGCTCCATTCTCTGGGAAATTGAGCAATTCTGAATCCTCCATGTGTACCAGCCAAATGTCTTTCTTGCCAGCTAAGAGAGAAGTGACTGTGGCTGTGGGAAAAGTGATGGAATGCTGTTTATCATGAAATAAGGCATCTGTTTCAAAATAACTTACTTTACAACTGCATGTGCACTAAGGTCTTTACACTTGCCTTCTACCACAGTGACCTGAACTTTCCAAGGACCGCAGCTGGATACAGAGTGAAGACTCAGCTACATTCATCTTCTGGTCCTATTTCAATCCCTCTGTGCTATTCTTGTAGTAAAAAAGAAGCATGAAGAACTGCTTTTAATCACAAAATAATGAAAAGTAGCCTCCATAAAGACAAATTTGTGTGTTGCAGCATCACTACCAGCTCCACCATAAAGGCTGTTTCAAAGATTAGAGCACCTGATACACTGTGCCGCTAACAACTTCCATCCATCTAATTCTTCTGCAAAGAGATGGCAGTTTCATATTTTGCCTTATTGGATTCCGGAAGCAAAGCTTACAAAAAACAGCCCTTATATTTCTGTCACTTAACTGCATCAGAGAGCACTGTTACACCTAGCATCTGACCTGAAATCAAGATGCCCAGTTGCTTGAAGACAAAGTCAGCATACTGATTGTGTCCAGTAAGTTAAGGAATAAGCTAACCTACAACAGCACTGTTATTTACAAAAGATGCTTGCATTCTTCTAGGAATTCTTCCTCTAAAGTATTGACTACATCAGGCCCTGCATAACTTGTAACATCTCTGATGTTGACTTCTAAAGCTAACATGGCTACAGTTTAAATAAAGGTTTTATTGTACCATTTTGAGAAACTTTAACAAAGATTTCTTTCTGTGGAATCACAACTCAGATAAGAAAATAAAACCCAGATTAAGTTTTCAGCTGTACACAACACATAAACTGAGGTGCTAAACTGCATAAGACACAGCAACTGTACAGTGGTTTCCATTCTTTTACTAATAAAGCTCAAGTCCTTGTCTTGATACTGAAAAAACATTATTACCCCTTTTCAACTTTTCCTAACAGTGACCCACTGTTACAATTATGTTCAAACACAAAATACAACTTTAGAACACTGCACTGGAGAGGACACATATTTTTCAAAGAGCTGAACAACTCCATAGAACATACTTCCACATGCAAATGCTCTTTGTATTAGCTTTTTCCTTAAGCATTTCTTTGTATATAGGTAGGCAGGTTACACAAAGGAAATCAGCAAATAGGCAGCCAGAAAACTTGTTCCTTTCTCCCAAAATGGCAAAAACTAAGCTACTTAAACTATAACAAGGAGAGAATATATTTTGTTTTTCTATTTACAAATTTTGTATTTTCCTGCATACAACCCATAACATGAACCCTCAGGTAACCAAAACTAAACTAGAGCCAGGAGGCTCTTGCAGGGCAGGGAGTAAGCCATTGTAGACCAAAGGTTATCCTGGTAGACAAGGCTTGCAAGGTCCTGTCACTACACACACAGTATTGATGCTGAACTGTAGGTTCAGGTTTTGTATTCTATTTGTTTGGTTTTATTTCCTCTTCAGGTACAGGTTCGGTATGTGAAAGTGTAATAGTGACAGGTGTTCAGACTGGTGAGAGAGAATTATCTGTGACTACCCAAAAAAAGGGAAGATAGAAAAACCATGTATCTTCATATTGGCCAAATACTGGCCACAATTTAGACCTAAAACTTCAGAAAATGTAAGAATTCTCTTTTCCAAACCACAGACACAGATTAATTAAAACAGCTGGCTAACTAGAATCAACCTATGAAGTTGCATTGTAAGTTTTTATCTTCCATGCATTTTAGATGTATGAATTCATAATGATGTTACATTACATCCAGCTATAATACTTGAAATAGCAGCAGAATGTATACTATTATTGTATATATAAAGTAACATGAGAACATGTTAATTAAGATTTAAGAAGCGACATCAGAAAATAAAATTTCTATTGAAAGCATTCTATAAGAAAGTCCTTAAGTAGACCCATTTTTAGTCAAGCTGACCACAGTTTTAATACCTTGCCAAACACTATTTACTGTAAATATAGCAAATAAGATATCATTTTACTTACAAACTAACCTGACTGAGAAAAAACCAAAAACATATAGCACAGTATCATCAAAAATAAGCATGCTGAATACAAAACAGGACTTTAGTAGATAAGGCACTATATTAAGAAGCCTGCAAGAAGAACAAATAGAACAAAAGTCAAATATCAGTTAAACTATTAGAACACTGTAAGATCACAAGGCTGTGAAACTTTTGAAGTTGAATGACTAACAGATGTACAAACTACTCTCATATATGTAGCAATCCCCATAATTTTATGACTGCAGTTGGAAAAAAAATATTGGGATGCACATGTTACTCTTGTTTTGTGTGATCATTAATGGTTGGTAAAGATATCTGACCAAAAAAATAACACATACGTCATATTTTTTGGGAACAAGTATAAAAGGACTGTGTTCAAGTCTATCCGAAGTTAAGGCCATTTCTGTAAACAGCTGTAAGTGTGGATGGTTAAAGCAAGCATGGAATTTCCAAACCTGGTCAAAGCACAACAGAGATCAACACAGAAAGTAGCCACTAAAAACATGTGAAAACAGAAACTTTGTAGCTCAAGTGGATCTCAGCAAACATAGTCATAGGCGGCTTCATATATCCTGTCCAAACATCAATCTAAGCCAAAAGTTAAGAACAACTAGAGGACAATGCCCAAAGTAATGGACACATTCTATGTGCTCCACACAATTTTTGCTCACATCACAGAGCAAAACCCAGCAGAACAGCTGACAAAACTGCTAGGTTTTGTTCAACTTGTTGTTCCTGAAACAAAAACATCCAGGAGAGAAAGTCTGAGCACTACTGTTGTCACCTGGCTAGTATGAGCAGCCCCTGCCTGGTAATAGCTTCAGTCTTGTCACTGACAATCACCCTATTAATGCTGTCTTTTAAAATCTATCTAGGGAGACTGATACAAAATCCAAAAAGAGATTAGGAATACAGCTGTCATAACACTATGAGTGAATCACGCGAACAAACTCTTTATTTCAAGAAACTGGTTATTGCAACCGTGAAGCTGAGCTGAAGAACCTCTCAAATCAGCTTCTCACAAATGAGCAGGAAAATGTTCCCTGCACACATACTCCTGACCCAAGGGACAAGTTGGCAAGCCAAATTGAATATTTTCCATGGACCACAGACCTCAGCTAAAACTTCCTGAAATTCTCACCTGCTTGGAAGTCTTGTAAGTTTAGCCACAGGTATCTACAAGCCAGAACAAATCACTAAGTAACCGAAATACTAACGCAGGAGGAATTCACTACACTGTTTAAACCAGGATTCCTACTTTACTGAACTACTACCAGGAGACTGGAATATCTTATTAACAAATAAGGACTACACTTTATTATTAAAAAATCATTACTTCTTTAGCAACAAAATTACAAAAAGCAATGTTTTCAAAAGCTCAATATGAAAAATCCCATTCATGATCAAAAGAATTCGTACAACCTTGAACTAAAACAAAGCAAAGCTCTGGATTGGTAATAATATTATAACTATTAGAAACTCTGATTACAATGGCATAAAGACTTATGACTGTCCAAATATTAGACAAATTAGATATCTTCAAAATTATGATTTTTATATTAGGTTTTGAATTTGTATGTGTCTGGTTGTTTAGTCCCTGCCGGGGTCTGAGACCACACGGCCGCTGCCCCTCCTCCACAAAGGGAGTGAAATACAAATCCCTGGGGCTGAGATAAGGAGAGGTTTAATACAACAGTGCAACAGCAACAAAACAAACAACAACAATAACAGTAATAACAATGAACAGAGCAAGATATGTACCGATACAGCAGTGAGAGCAGAGAGATCGCATAACACACGCGTTCACCGATTCTCCCACACTCCCGCGCTTGGGCGCCAGGATGTGACGTCAGCATGGTATTGAATAACCCGGCTAGAGCTTCCCCCCACTGCTGGGGAAAATTTACCCTATCCTGGCTAAACCTGGACAATGTGCTAGAGTGAGGTATCTACAAGAGACAATGCTCTAGTAGTAAGCTACATCTTAGCAAAGTGATTTTGAACTGCTGAACTACCATTATTTGAAAATTGATCAACTAAATAATATTTTTTCGAACTCATTGTACAAGCATTTGGTTAGATTCATATGATCAGTTCCATGATATTGCTGGTATACATCACTGATAGGAAGGAATCAAAGGACAGTGTAAGGAATGATTGTATCAACATTGAAATCGCCTACTTTGACCACAAAAATAAGAGATCTGCCTTTCTAACTTCAAGTTAGCCAGACTCATTATTCCTTGATGACTGCAATGCCATGTGTCGATTTCCATTTCTGATACTGTCTGAACTATTTTCTGACATTACTGCGTTTTGTATCATCTCTTAACTGCTTTAGCTAATACAATTGATGCAATTATAATGATTGTCCAGTCTCTGTATTAGGTAAGAAATGCAGACTCAAAGAAAACTGAAAAACCTAGGAGAAATCTTTAGTTAAATTAGTTAACCATCGTGTGTTTTATAATGGGCCCACACAGTTCATAACCATTTATATAAACATTCACTGATTGCTAGTTAAAGCTAGTACGGCAATTATTCACAAGCTGATGGAAGTTCTTGCCCAAATTCAGTGATGTCTGGGGTTAGTTCAATCAAACAAAGGTTAAGATGAAGGTTTATTTCTTTAGTAATAAAGAATCCTCACCACCCACAACAGCATATATAGAAAATAAATTTTGCTCCCTTGGGCACGAATACCTCCGCTCAATGAACAATGGCTTTCACTCTGCTAATTGGAGAACGGAGAGGTAAAGGTCATGTGTAAAAACAATAGGGGATATAAAAATAATGCAAACTAAGGAAATTACAGCATTTTCCAATTGTCAGCATGACAGCTACCAGTGAGAAATAAGGACATCAGATACATGTGCCCTACTGTGCAGGCTGGGTAACAAGACAGTCTGCACTCCAGTATGCTGGCAGTATGTAAACATGTTTCCTTTCTAAGGACAATGGGGCTATGCCCCAACAAAAGTAATAATCTTCTCTAGAATTACGTTGACCTGGAATTTAAATAATCATTTCAATAGGAGGAAACAGGAAGAGGGAGGAAAGGATGAAAACAGAAAAAAAAGGCTTTGAATTAGGTCATTGAACTGCAACCATTTGAACCATTCTTCTATTCTGAGTAAATGAATTTTAATGTTCTTTTTACTTCTTGTTCATATTTAAGTACTACCTTGTTTAGCAGTTTGGTTGGGTGAAAAATAAGAGCAGGGATTCAAGCAGCATTGTTTTCCATGGATTAGAATAGACAAATGCAAATTATAGCAAAACATTCAGGAAAAAAAGTATATGCAGGCAAACTATTATTTAACTTTTTGAAAAATCCTTTGTCTACAGTTGTGTCCTTTTCTTAATTTAAATGACAGATGCAGATGTTCTTCTTAGCAGTTAGCACTCATATTAATTTATTTTTAAATGTTTGTACACAGGTTTCAGACCACATTAAGAGAAACAACATTTTCAAATGAAATTGTAGTAAGGAATTTTTAATCAAGTTTCCTTCTTCCTCCTGTTCTTTTCCCTTGCATCTATTTTAAATAGTTGCCTTGAAAACGCATATACCTCTGAAAAGCTCTAAATTGTGATTCTTTTTTTCCAGACTTGCAAAGGGTTGTCATGTTTCAGCTCTTTTCCCCCTACTTACTTGTCCAGTCTTCAGTATTCTAAGACATGCACTTAAAGGATAATAAAAGATGACCACATTATGTGTCAAATTAAATGTTGTTGATACTTGCTTTAAGTGTACGTGCACTGACATTCTGTTATGGATCAGCTGCTGGACAATAATACTTGTACATTCCCCGCCTCACATTGTTCTGTATTTTGTTTGAGATGCTCTAATGTTTTTGATGACCCATACAAGGCCACACATTCCAGCAAATTTTCCAAATTAATACTGAGACCAGTTTACAACGTTTTCTTCAGTAGCGCTCACTCTTACTGATTGTGTCCTAAATAATAAACCATGGCCTCAGGCAGTTTTTCTCAGAATGTTTATGATGAGAACTCATTCATCTAAATCTACTGGCCAATGGAATAAAATAAATCAAGAATTTCCCAAAATATAACAATATTTGTGTTCTCTAGATAATTGATGACTGCAGCTGCACTAATTAAAACCCATGTGAGTTTCATTAATCTTGGTCACCAGGTCCAATTGCTGTACACCACACCCCAATCACTGTATACTGCCCTTGTGTCACATTCAGGTGAGATTTGACTTTTAGTTAGAATCTCACAATATCATTATTATATTTTTTAAATCTGAACTATCATTTCATGCATACACTTATTTGCATCTAAGTGAATTAATTCACAACAGGTAAGCTCAATAATAAATTTAAAATATTACTTAAGACTAAATTATTTTCAGGAAGATGCTTGCCAATGCTCTGTCACCCCAAAGACAATAGTGAGGTATGAAGAAGGGTGAGGACTACTTGTAAAAAAAAAATTCTCTGCTGAGAGGAAAAAAAAAAGAAATTAATTTTTCTTTAATGTTACTACAGTGGCATTTTGTTTGCATACCTATACTGGAAATCAAAACTACATCTTCACTAGAGTATTTCTAGGTAATAGCTGTATCATACATATATTTTTCTGTATCAGAGAACATTTTTATAGCTGTAGATATGCTTTGCTTGTTAAAGAAAAAGAAATGTGTCAAAAACTTGTGGTTCAGATAAATATCTACAGAAATAGCTATAACTAATGTTAATAACTAAGCTGCCTTGCAGATCATAAATACTAGGAAATATAAATAACTCCTAGAGACAACTGCACAATCTATATTTGAGGAAAGGCAACATTTGAGTAATCAATCACATGAAGCCAACACTGTCATAAGCTGAGTTTATGAAAATACTTGTAAACATTTATTAAATGTAAATCCCTCTTCAAAATGTGTGTTATCAGAGATTCCCATTTTTTCATGCAATTTGGAGTATGTAATATACAGCAGCTGATGAATATACAAAAGCCTTGTTGCAGGAGCTGCTTCCTGTTGGTCTCTCACAGTGCTGGCAGTGATACAATTTCTTTCGAACTAATGTCAGATAGAACATGTTCTAGAGAATAACTGATAAAATTTAAAATCTGGCTATATCATCCTTAGCAAACAAAATAATTCTTGCTATTAACACTACTTCTTTTTCAAGATTAAGGAGTATGTTTTACTTTCATTTGCTGATTGAATCAATGGAATAAATAATAAGTCATGTAACTGGGAACAAGCTATGGACCATTATGTACTGGCTTATTTTTACACCATGATAAAGCTTTTGTCAAAATAACTTAAAAGCTGACATGCAAATTTAATAAATGCTGCACTGCAAAATGCTTCCACAGAAAAGCTTCCTGCTGCCCCTTTGGAAGGTTCTTGCTATGTTTGGGAAGGAATGTTGCAAATCTCTCCAGAAAAGTGCTGTGTGCTCACACCTGTGCCCGTGGGCACATGTGATTTGCTCCTCTCTAGTTTAGAACTTTCTTTCAGACCTCCAGGGATCAGCCAGGCTCTGGCCAGCCACCAGGGCTCTGACCACAGCAATCATTTCTCCTACCAATAGCTCTTCAGCATACTCAGACCTAATGCCCATGGACCAGTTTTCTGTTTATCTGCTTGACAAATTAGCTCCCCAAAAATTTCTCCAGGAACTAAACATAAGCTAGGTGAGGATGGGTTCCCAAAATGAGACAGTAATGCCATCATTATGGATGCCATACATAATGGCATTTGAAGGTCTGAGAAATAATGTGGAAATGATGCTACAAGAACAGCCAAATAAATTGATTCCTTCTGACTGCCACAAACTTACATCTCAGTGGGGACTGATGACCCAGACAGTCCACACTGTTTGCAGACCATACCCAACCTGCAAGGACAACTTTGAGGCTCATGGCCTCTTTTGAACATCATCTTTTCTCAAGAGGAAGCTCAGCAACCCGTACGCAAGGACTCAATGACATAATAACGCAGACAAATTATGTTGCTAGGGTCAGTTCTAGCCTGGTCTTCATCTTTCCTGGTATATCCATATATTCCTCCCAGGCCATAAAAAGTGAAGTGCAGACACCCTTATTACAAAGTAACTACAAATCACTCACTTTATGGGAAGGAGGTGCAGTACCCAAAAACAAGACAGAAGCTAAGTATAGGTTTTGAGAACTGTTCTAATGGCAACATCAAGCTTTCTCATACTTTTTCTGGTGAAACAGTTTAACCAAATAACTTCTTAATGGGAGCAGCATTCTTATTTACATGTGGATTTCACTATCCTTTTAACAAAATATACAATGACAGAATGAAAATACAAAATAAAAATTAAATATATTCTCAGCAAATGTATGGATTGTACAATGTCATAATAATAAAATTGATCATCCTTACCACACGATCTTTCCCCCATCCCCTTCTTAAGCATGGCCATCTTATTCTGTTGATGATGATAAAATCATATACGACATTTTGGAACACTGTAATAAGCATATGTTGTAATATGGCTCTAGTGCCAGCTCTGGTCAGAAAGTGTAAGTGAAAAAAATCCACATATTGCAACGGCTCAGAGGCCTGGTTGGGCAAGTTGTTCTTAAATAGTGGTAAACTTCCCAGTAGGGGCCAACTGAGTATGTTCTAAAGTTATTTTTTGAACGGCCTTAACGGATTTTCCATCTTTCATTTCTGGTCCTCGATGGGCTGTGTTAATATATTACAAGTCAAAGTCTGAAGTGCTTTTGAAAGGAAAAAAAAACAACAAACCAAAATCTTGATCAAAGAGGACATATGACTCACTGTGCAATAGGAACACTAATTTTCTAACTCCTATAACTCATAAATGGTTGAATTGATTTCGGTCAAACTGCTAGCAGAGACTAGCCCTGGAATACTTTAGTACACAAAGAAAAAGTTTTTTAAATGTTATGAATGAATGAAAAAAAGAAGGGCACAAGTAAAAGTATTTTGCAGGCTTTACTATAGCATTCTCCCTGCTGTCCCAACACTTTTGTTAAATTAACTATTATCAAAAACTAATACTGGACTCCTATATTCAGTAAATTTCCTTAATACTCCTCTATTCTATTGGAAATCCACATATTGCCAACTTTATTCAAGCACCCTATTTTCAAGTGCTTATAAGCTGTCAGTGTCTGTCAGTACCTGACAGGCTGTCTTTGTTCCAACTGTCCATATCTAAATAAATATTTCCCTTCCATTTATCAATCACATTGCAATAATAGCTGTCTCTTCTTCACTGAGCACAACTTCTGTTACCCAGAAATGAACAAAAGTAGGAAGGGAGGTTTCAACAGTGCTTTCTGAGTAAATTGTGTTTAGTGTGTGTCTGGATGTATCTAAAGCTGAGTTATAATTTGACTTTACTTTGTCAATGACACAGCACTGCAAATGTTAGCAACAAAACATTCTGACTTTATTCCATTTCAAGAGTCTCCCAAACACTGAGTATTTCTGATGTCTGTATTTCAGACTACTGTTCCATATGGCTATACACTCACATTTTCTTAAGAAAACTTCATTTTCCACCCTGCCCATATTTTTTCTTACCTCTGGGTCACTTCATATTGTTTCTTTACCCATTCATGACTGCAAAACCAACAAATTTAGTATCATCAGGTTAATTCTCTGTTCACTGGTTTAAATTTCCATTATACCCAGCACCTATAAATTTGTCTTCTAAACAGCTTACATAATATTACTAAGTTAAGCTCACCTGTGAGCATCTTTTTTTCCCATTCTGAATATTGGTATCACATTAAGTATTGCCTCTTGCTGTCAATTCTCATTTACTTTCTTTTCTGTGACTTCAACAGGATAATTCTACTGGCTCAACAGCACATAATTTATTTTCCTGAACTACTTCCGATGAATGCTTTCAGACTTGTTTGCTAAGATACCAACCCTTTTCCTTCTCAAGCCCCAAGCAGCAGAATCATATTTTAAGGAAATTGCTGGAGAAACAATGGGCTGCAGTTTTGTGTCACCTGCATGGACATGCTTGAAATTGTACTTAGTAGGTACTCCATTTTCATTTCAATTGCTATGGGGCATACTGCAGTGACTGCAGCAAACTATCAAGGATTTTCTTGTGTCAAGGTCAGTCACATGCATTGCACCATCCACTTCTGAAATTTATGTTTTGTTTCCACTGCTTCTACAGGTAGGCTGTTCCAAAACCTCACTCCTCTAAAAATTTAGAAATCTTTCTTCCATTTTCAGTTTCTTTTTTGGTCACTTTTTTCCACCTTAGCCATCTGCCAAGAGTAAAAAAACACGTTGTCTTCATTTTCATCCAGATTATTGTAACCTTTTCTCTTAGGAGAATATCTCTGTTCACACCTTCTGCTTCACTCTGAACTGTAGGCACTACTCTACATGGACGGACGTCTCACTCAGGCAGACTTCAACCATATTAATACTTCCACATCCCTTTAAGTACTTTCGTTGGTTCATCCTAAAACTGCCGCTACCCATTTTGTCATACATGGAGATCACATGAGGCTTTTAGCATGGTGATCAGATAAATTAATCATATCATTTTACACTTATTTCCAATGAATAAGCCTTCGATCGACTTTATAGTGAAAATAGCATTAATCACTATTTGTGCGATCTTGCAAATCTTATCAGATCTTATCCCATTACTCTTACGCCTATTGTAAAAGCCATTCAGCTTTTACCATTTGATAATCTGTTCTGAATTTTCCAGTACCTCTATAGCTCATGTTACCAACAAACTCCAAAGGACTATTCCTGCAATTTACTGGAAACAATAACTAAAATTGGTACCAAGATCACTCTTTGTGGAATTTCACCTCTACCTTTTGGCTCACTACTTCTTTTTAAAGATAACCTTTTGTTGTTATCCCTTTAACTAATGCGTTATCACCTCAGAGTTCTTATACTAATCTCTTTAACTGAACCAATTCTCAAATGGCACTTTATTTGGCATTTATTTGAAATCCAACCATACAAATTTCCTTTGTCAAGAGAAAGAGGTAGCAAACAAGCTTACTAAAGACAGGTATCCAGTTAGATGGGAAATATCTGCCTTTGGTAAGCCCACACTGTATATTTATCATATTGCTGTACTTCCATATCATTGAATCATTCTTTCTCTGATATTTGCACTGAATCTCTGTACACAGTTTAGACCACATTAATTGCTAATCCCTTCCCTCTCTCTTCTTAAATATTGGTACAGAAATTATTTGTTTCTAGTCCCTTGGGAGGGGGTGAGAATTCAGCCATGCTCTACACATGCCTCACTCCCTGAGTGTATGGGGAGCAGACGCAGTGGGGCTGGATGGGGCATCAATGCCAGTGCAAGGTAGCAGTTCTTCTACTCCGCACCCAGGCGACTACATCGCCACGGTGGAAACAGTACTACCAGTAAGGAAGACAACCAAGACGGCCAGCTCCTGGCAAAGTTCCTCAGCATTCAGTGGAGTGGTAGGAAATAACAGTTAAAGGCACTGGTATTCATTATGCACCAGCAAAGGAATGCCCTCATCGCTTACTGGTTAGACAGGTAAATATTTTAATACAGCACCAGAAAGAAAAAAAAAAAAAAAAAGGCAAGAAAAGCTCTCACTCTTGAATCCCATTAGGGAAGAACTTTTGGTACCTTGGATGGGATCTGAGGATCTATTGAGCTCTACATCGTCAGATCATCTGTTTTTCTCACCTTTTTCCTCTCATCATTTTAACAGGTAGGAATGGAATTTAAATGGCAATTACTTCTAAAATTATGGGCTCCTTCAGACTGGAGTTCCTGATGCACGCAAACTGGGTATAAGTCAAGAAGAAATACCCCTTGTCCACAACACAGCTGCTTGAGTTGACTAGAAAATAATGTTTCTCCCCTAATTCCCAATTTCACTTAAAACTCTGGTTATAAATCACTGCCAGTGGTTGGACTGACTGAAATTCTAATGTTATACTAACTTCTATTGCATAAACGCTACAAAAAAAGGTACTTCAGAGTAAATCAGTAAATCCCTCAACTCATTCCATTGTCCCAGCATACTGATATGTGCATATTACTGCAACAGGGAATATATTTCCATAAACAGTGAAATTAAGAGAAAGAGTTAGAAATGCAGCCTTTGTGATTAAATTATGCTTACTTCCATCAGTGTAGAATATATGCTGCCAAAACCAAGAAATTATGGTCAAAGAAAGAAGTCTTCAAATATCTTCACTCTTTATTATCACTTTTATCAGACTTTGTATAACTATTTTTTTTCTTGTAAACAACAGGACAGTACCTAAAGATCAAATCAGAACATTGATTTCGTAAACCAAACTCACCAGGAAATACCATAATAATGGATTACATTATTGTCTTCAGTCATTTACAGTTTCCCACTCTCCCATTCCTGGTCAAAGAAGCTGCACCTTAAGTTTGACTGCAAACTCATATTTTATTTCTTGGCTGAGACCAAACACCCTCCCCACTCCCCAAATTCAAGCAAGTTATGTATCTCTGCAATGAAGACTAAATTAAAGTACTGAACTACTTACTCCAACTGCATTAACTTACGCTGACTGGAGTACTTACTCTGACTAGATTAACATTGTGGTATAATGACAGCAGATTCATAAAATATAAGATCTACGGATATCTAAAAGGATGTTATGTAACATGAATTTGATGACAGGCATACGGGAAGGGCACAAAGAGCTGAATTATCTTTACCCCAGGGTTCATACACCAGGTTAATTGTTTCTATACATTTGCTGTTACAATTCACTGTAACTGCCAACATGGTTAAAATATTAAGAGAATGTTTTAAAAATGAAAATAACTCATTCTGGAATTGCAGTTTCATACACATTAAGGGTTCACCGGTGGTTTCTAGAAGACAAGGAGTCTAGCTAGGTTTTTTTTCAGAGTTCCTAAAATCCTTTCAAGAGCTCAGGAATGGGAGGTGGACCACTTAAAGAAAGGCAGTGAGCTCTGCAAACCGCAGGTGCCAAGCCAGGTGAAGGGGAGGAGGAATTGGGGCACTGCCCTGCCCGTACCTCAGCTCATGACTCTGACCTCATTCTGAGTACTGCAAAACCTCCCTTGCTGCATTCATGCCAAAAGTATTACGCTGCCACTTCCACAAAGGTTATCCACAGTGTGGGCCCAAGGAATTCATTCTCACCACTGAGAAAAATGCAACTCCCATTAAAAGTAATGGAAATTGCACATGTGTATCAGGACAATTTAAGGCCCTTAAGGAATTGTATCCTCCCTTTACACACACATGTAATTTTCATTAATACCAATTAAAAGAAAATCAATTCAGTAAAATTATGTCCAGTTTCCACAGCACAGAATCCCATGCAAAACAACAGTAACCAGCAAGGAGTTTTCTTTTTTTTTATTTAAGCCAGATTTAAATAATCATTTGAATTGACATTTTTAATAAAAAGTAATTGTTTTACTCAAAGCAACAGCAGCTAAAATGAAAATTTCAGGCTGCAATCCAATCAGTGTAAACTGTTCAGGAAGAAGGAAAAAAACCTTAAAAATTTAAAAAAATATTTCATTATATTTTCCTTTTGAGGATCAGATCCTGCAGGCAGAATGAAGAACACAGGATATGGACAGAGCAGAGGGATCCTTCTGTCATTTATATATCTAATATGCATTAGATTTTCTTTCAACTTTGTCCAACCTTAAGTAATATGTACATTAAAATGATTATGTTCCTTCCATATTATACTAAATCAAAAAAGAAAAATAAAACTGCAGTGGATATACCATATTGCGTTACTATTACTTAATTTCTAATGTATTACCAAAGGTATGAGTGTGATGTTTAAGAGTAGTTCCACAACATTTTTGTAAGCTGGGAGTAAACAGCTTTACGATCATAGAAACTATTCTAAGTATTGAATTAGTTTAACAGACTCTGAATTTGAAAACAGCACACACAAGCTCACTCTTTTGCTATCACCTTCAAGAATAAAGCACAAGATAGGAGAAGAATATGACCATATAAAAGTTGTTTTCAAGTAATTTCTGTGCTTTGTTGATTCCACTGCAAACTTATGGAAGGCTGGTCCCCCGAGCACTCAAGAAGAGCCTTTGCACCAACATTTGTTGTCTTCTCCAGCCCAAAACTGAGCAGCTGGTCCCAGGGTTACTGCTTTTACCCCAGCTATAACAAAGTAATCCTTTTGCGGGTGGCTATATACTGACTCTGAAACCACAGCGCCCTGGCAGCACAAAATGCAGCTGCACTATAGAAGAAAGTCAGGCCCAGTTTCCATCCAGGGGAATCTATGTAAGATGAAAAACTAGGAAAGGAGATCTGGGCCATGTGTCACACACAGATAAACATATAGGCACTGCAGGACAAATTCTGTGAGAAGTGTCCTGAAAATAAGTTCCTAAAATGATTAAAAATACTAAAGTACGTAAGGTCCAACAGGAGAAAAACCGTAGAAGTAACTTTTAAATGGAAAAAACTGCATGGCTGTTTTCCTGTTCCTCCTCATAATAAGCTTACATACTGTACTTGAAGGGTAAATGCAACTATTTAAATATTTATCAAGTAAATACATGTGCTGGGGGGGGTTGTTTTATGTGTGATTTTGAGAACAAATAAGTTTTAAAAGGTAAATCTAATGCAATGCAATAAAACTGCAAAGTATGTTCTGACCTTCCCCTCTTCCCTGCAACACTTATACGCACATATATACACACTTTAATAATACATATCCCAGTGGAGTACAACTGACCCCAGTAAATCCTGCTGTTTCCCCAAGTGTGGAATTAAAAGCTTCATGACCAGAGTGAGAGAACACATTTGTTTCCATTCCTGTGATATCATTTTCCCCTCTCAGACTAGTGTCACCACTGAAGCCCATGTTACTTTACATAGCTGACTCAACTGTATATGTTAAAAAATTTACAGACACTGAAATCAAATCTTTCTTTAAAAAGAGGCTTGTATTTTTTTCCTCTGAAATAAGCTAGTAAAACATTTTAGAAGGAAAACCAGACATTTTTAAGTGATAGTGCCAATACTGCACACATTCAGTAAAACCAAACAAACCAAACAAATGTTATTTTGTAGGTACGAAAAATATCCAAGCCATGGAGTCCATGAAAATTGTGACATTAAAGGCATTAACTTTGTAAACTACATTTTTGCTTAACAAATAACAGAAGCAGAATATATTTTATTTTATAATTCTGAAGATCATTTATCCACCTAATCTACTTGGTTTACAGAATAGAAAAGTAATTTAGAAAACTATAGCTTATCTGTAGAAATATATGAAAACCAAACAATATATATACCTTTCTGATTGTAGCATCAAAGATGATCTGAATTCAGCAAAATTCACACATATGCATGTTCTCTCTGCAAAAAAGCTGAAACTTCCCTACTCTATATATGAAAATCACAACTCTGCAAGGGAACTTTTGACCTCAAAAGTCAAAATTATGACAACTTGAGCAAATGATATTTGTACTTCCTTGGGCTGCTGGTCTCCAGTTACCTATTTTTCTCCCACCTCAATAATGTGCTGCTACAGTGGGCCAATTGTTTTTCCCACCCTTCTCCCTGCACTTGTTTCCCCTTTCTCCTTTTGTTTCTCCTCCTCTGTCACTCTCCTAAATGCTTAACATTTCTTTCTCTCCTCATTTTAACTATAGCCTTCCACCTTCCAAACATCTACCCAAAACCCATGATTTTCCAGAGCAAGTCAATATGTAAGCACCCATAGGACATCTGTATTTTAGTAATTTTGTTCTGCTTATGCTTCTTATTCTTTTAGGGGACCAAATATGCCTCAGACTGCCCAGGTCACAAGATAGTGGTGATGTTATGATGCAATTCCAAAAAGATTATTTTTGGAATTGCATTGTAACATCTGTCTCCATTTCCACACAGTGGAAAGACTGAACAGAACCTTGGCCATTCCTGTAATATTTGGGTCTCTTTTCCTATCTGATATTCTAGTTCACAGGGGAAAGCAATATTGCACATATAAATAATTTATAGGAGAGCAGGGTGCCTCAGTGGACTGGGCACTATAAGGGCAGCCAGCACCTAGGCTTAGTCTCAGTTCCGTCACTCATGTGCTGTGCAGCCTTAGAAAAGTCAGTTATTTTATGAGTGGCATTCAGCCAGATTTGTAAGATTGTAACTCAGAGAGGATAGGTGGGCATTGTTTCTGTATCATGATAGCCTTCAGATTTGTACGCTGTAGCTCATCTCCAGTATACAAAAACATTACAGTGAGTCCTCTGCTTTCAGTCTGTCTTGTCAAAACCAAAACAATTATAGTTGGTATGACATGCTCGTCACTTTACTAGGACTCAATGCATTGGGAATGCCACGTACTAAAAATTGCTTCATTCCTCTCACTATTTAATCAGTACTGATTTTCTTAAGGAGTTAATCAACACAACACAAGCAAGTAACTTGTACTGAAGTGATATTGATAAATTAAAGAAAAAAACAAACAAATAGAAATAACCTACACATGAATGACTGTAACCCATTTATGTCCCTCACCTTGAGAGTGCTGAAAATCAACACAATGTCTTTGTGTGAAAGGCTTTCAAATGAACCTCTGATTAAGTTGAAAAGTTTGTAATTTTACATGTAAGCAGAAAACTCCCTATTGACTTACCCAACTGAGGTTCAGATCTGTTGCCTTTTTGAGTAGGTTTGATATTGCACTTCTGAAACGTGCTCTAGTGATTGCAGTTTCAGGCAGTGGCTGAAAAAGCAGATGACTTGGACTATGACAGATCTAGTTTAAGAGCACTCCACATCTAGTTTAAGAGCAGGTGGCCTGAATAGATACATAGCCATAGCTAAGGGTCTCCTTTAACTAAAATCTTAGAAACCCAAAGGAAAAAGGCAAAAAAAGTACTATTAGAGATTATAAGGAAAGACTTCAGTAGGAAGTACTACCGTTTCTAAAATCTGAATCATGTTCTGGAAGCAAATCAGTTCCACCTTCTGTGTGGACAGAGACCCCATTTTTTCACTAATTCACACCTTCACTCAAGGTCAGCTGGTAGAATTTGGGAACTTTAGAAAATTTAACATAGAACAACACACTTCAAACTCCTCTACACCTTGATTCATTCAGGTTCAGGACAGAAGGGCCTGTGAAATGATATATGAAGTAAATTATCCAAATCCTTTCTGTCATCGTACAGTATTGTATATCCACTACTCGGTATTCATCAGTAAGTGCTATTCCCTGCCTCTACTTCCAAAGTTTGGAATAAGAATAGATCTGATAAAACTGAGACCTATCCCTTCAACTCCCAAAAGTTCTTTTTTCTTCTTTTAATTTGGAACAATTAGGCAAACTCAGATGAACATCTCACATCTTGCACCTTGATGAAATTCTAATACATTTCTAGGCATCAAAAAGGGGAAGAGAACTGACTTGTGTCAGGACTGGATACGACACTGAAGGGCTTCAGCAAACTTATTTGTAGTTAAAATTGTGAATTGTCCAAGTCAATTCTGCTTTATAACCTTTACCTCATCATCTTCCTGCAATATAAAAAAAAAAAAAAAAAAAAAAAAATTCTTGAGACCTCTGCAGGTATGATAAGATAGATGTCTATCTTACCACCAAAGCTCATCCCTGACTTTGTCCATAAGCTCCCAAATTAACATTGCCATCCTCATGCTCAGAACTCAAATAACATCCTGCAGCGAAGCCTGTGCTGTGGGACAAGTGTGCAGCAGGGCAAGAACAACAGAAAACAAACTTAAGCCATATTTTTCTGTTCCACTTGAAGAACAGCTGAAGATCAACACATTCAAAGCCAAATCAGCAACAGCTAAAGAGATGAGAAAAAGCTGCAGCTCAATTCTCTTGTACACTTACTAGCTGAGGGAAACTAAGCTTTGCCAGGAAACACCTATCCTGGCTTCTCTTTCCATGCTATTGATTTGCTTCATTTGTCGAAGGTGACAGCACTAAGATCTGCAAGCAGACATGGCCGAGACGACCCAAGCCTCCCAGCTGAAGAAGGCTTCTCTTTGACAGGCCTGAGCACCAATCTGCAGGCCATCTTCCAGTTGTGCAGAGACATACTTCTCTATCACAGAAGTTCTTCTTGGTCAAAGTGTTTTGGGATCTTGCATACTTTGCTTTACAGCATGGACTATTTCCAGAATCCACAAGAAGTCCTAATGATACCCCTCAGAAAACCAGAGGTGATGAGACTTCAGAAGGGAAACTTCCTTCACCTCAGGACCTCAGGCAGACCTGAGCTGATGCCATCCGAGACACTGGTTCTGAAGCTGGGCACAGGATCACACACAGGAGCGCTTCTGAAACTTCCAAAGGCTTGGCATCTGTGCCAGCAGGGTACGGAGCAGCTGTGGTGTTTGAATCACGTTGCACAGTACCCATCAGCACTTGCCTCATGGTCTATCACACATCATAATAGGGCTTGACTCAGCATAACAGTCTCAGCAACAGTCCTTTCCAGGCCTGCTAAAGATTTTTGTTTATCATGAAAGACTTCATATGCAAATTCACTAATCCAGAGTAACTTGATTTTCTATAGTTAAGTCATCTCTGAAATAGCTCACAGTGTTAGGACCAGTAGATACTGGCTGTAAGAGCCTAGAGGTTAAAAAAAAAAAAACAACCAACCAACCAACTCACCCACCACCCCTCCCCCAACTTCTAGCCAAATTAATTCAGTAGGGGACTAAGAAGCATCTCTGGTACTATATCATCAAGCTGTCACACCTCCAAGATCTGGAAAGAAAGGAGCAACCTACTGAGCTCTTCTTTTTCATAAAAGCCAAACCCAAGGGTATTTCAGGCCTGTGAAAACTGCTTCTTCTACTTCTTTATTTGAGCCACGGAGGAAGAAACCACAGCTGGCACAGAGCTGAGGACAGTCATTAGCTGAATACTCCTTGAAAAGAATGTTCCATTTTCAAGCTGGACTAAAAAAGTATGGCAGTAAGCAAAATTGAAGATGTGGTTCTCATATCCCCCAACGGGTTATAGGATTTTTGGTGGCATATGTCAGGACATCAAAGCTATTTTCCTCAGAGTGTAATCTACTTCTTAAATAAAATAAACATGTATAAAGCACTGGATGAAAGCAGAATGCCCCTAGATGAATGGCACCTAGCTAATGGGATATATTCAGCAAGAATTACATCAATACTACTAAAAGTTATAATCTATCTCAACAAAAATGCAAGAAAAGCAACACCAAAATACACACAAATCAAAGAAATGAGGATGAGAAAACACATTTTTGTTGCCACGGGAGAATCCATATCATCAACACCTAGCATTTAGGAATAGCTGTTTTTAATGTAAATAATAAAAAGCCATGTATATCTTCATTCCCATAAGAATAGCAAATATTACTGGGATTGACAACGAAATTACAAAATGGGATACTGAAATGATGGGCCAGATCCACTCCACAATTACATCTTTGTATGCTTGTCACACAAGTAAAAAAATTAACCTTTTAATCTTTAGCTTCATCCATCCTGATTCATGCTAGAAAACAGCCTAATACATATATTTAGTAAACACAAAAAATTCCTTATTTAGATGAAAAACAAAGACAACAGCTTCATATTTTTGAATAAAGAAGATGATGACCTCAAGCAATATCTTCCACTTACAGTACCTGAAATCAGAGACATTTGAAGCCTACTCTGTAAAAGATGCACACAAAGAAAAATTGAACCTCAAACACCTTTCGTGCATTTCACTTACAATTCCTCAACTCCCAGAGATCTAAAAAGATTTATCACACTAAATTCCCTGTAGATGATAGGCAGCCAAACATTTAAATGTGACATCCAGAAAGGTAATTTGTCCTTATAAGGACAGTCCACATCCCTAAGCGTTCAAGCTGTCATCTTATACTTTTAAACACTTAGGGTTTTCGGATGAGCAGTGATAATTTTTAACAAAGCAGAGAGGTCTCAATTTGCAAATTGAGTAACTCATCGAATAAGAAAGTTGGATTTGTAATAGAGTCTGACAGATGTCTGCACCACGACATGACAGTGACAAAGTGCCTCTGAAATTTTCTCTTCAAAGATGAAGTTTCAGCTTGCCTCCTTTCACCTTTAGGAATCCAAATAATATTTTTTGATTATACAGGTGAAAAGAAATTTGGTTTCAGCTACTATCCATTTACATCCAGCAAATAAGTTATGATTATAATACCAGGCTCTGATCATGAGAAGCTCCAGCAATAATAATATTGCAGAACAATGTTTAAGAGTCCCTGGCGGTACAGGAAGACGGCAGAAAAAAGCCTATCCAAAACAGCTGTGGAGGAAGCTATTTTCTTGAGCACAAATTTAATTTCTGAATTTTAAAATAATATTTTACTGTCTTGTTACAAACCACATGTGCAGGTTTCCTTGAATTTAAACTTGTGTATGGCTTAACAGAAAATTTATGTTAATCGTATTCAAATGTATCATCATGAAATGAGAGTTCAGAAGTTATACAACAGGAATTTTTCTTAGCAAGCCTGTCCAAATAGGTTAATACTCTGCTAACAAGCACTGTGGCCAAAGAAAGTTGTCACTAGTATGATTTTATAGTGTTTTCACATGCAGAAATCACTCAAATACTTCAAACTTTCCAACATGCTACTGGAAAAGGGTATTTATGGCCTTATTTAATGAACACCAGTGATGGGGGGGTGGAGGTGGAAAGGTCAATCATCTCCCAGTGGTGGTAGAAACATACTACTACAGCAACCACTAGGTTTAAGACACAGGTGCAAGTGAAGAACCACTTCACAGCAGCTGGTTGTCCAGGTGTCCTGCTGTCTCGAGCAGCACAGCATGAGAGGCAAACTCTAATCCTACAACTGTTGTGAGCCTACTTGCTTTTTGAGGTTTAGCAAGTTTCCAGAAGATAAGCATTTTGATAAGAGATAACAGGTGAGAGCTAGGGGTGAGAATGCCTCAGTCCATTAGTTGTTCTTCCTCAAGGTAGGCTGTGGTTGTGGTAAGAATGTGAACTTGAATCCTACTCCAAAAAGCCCGGTCCTAGCACAGCATCAATTCATTCATATGTGAAAAAGGGATTTCTTTAATCCTTCAAAATTAAAGGATCAGAAGAAATAATAGTGTCTCAAATTATTTCATATGAAAAGCATTCAAAAGGATTGGTCACATATACACTACTAACACCTCATAAAATGGCCATTTTTCAGTCAACTATGCATAATCTCTATGCAGTTCTGTGGTTTAAGCTGCAGTCTAACTAAAGACATAAATATTGCTGTCTCTCACACTGTCTGTAAGTGGCAAGGTACCTCCTTAACTACTGGAATAGGACTGAAGACCTCAGTCAATGACAGACATTCATTCTTCTTCCAGGACACAGAGCTGGAAAGAATTAATCTTCTTCAGAAGATTTCACTGTCTTCTCAGGGCATGGCTTTCTCGATTGTACATAGATTTATATAACTTAAGAGATCTGGAACCATCAGGCTTCAATGGAACAGTTTCTCACTCATACAACTTGGAGAAACACTGAAGAGTGTACTTCTTAAGATGAAAATATAACAGCAAATAGCATTAAGAAATGTCAATATGTCAATTTAATTAAAAAACCCCAAAAGAATACATAAGGTGGATTCATAGAAAAGGTTTAAACATTTAGTGGCTAACACAAACACCTTTGTTAAATTATACTTACTGAAAAAAAGGAACCAAAACCAAACAAAAAAACAGGTCCAGATCTTAAACTTTGTTTATTATGGTGGAGCTAAATCACTGAGAAACTGGCCAAAAGAGTTTAGAAGAATAATTGAAAAAGTGTATCAAGTATATACCAACTTCAAATTGGAGTTTATAAAAACAATTCCCTCGAAATAAGTTATTCCATATCTGCTTACTGAAGTGTGTGAGCTCTAGGTCCTTCTCTGAAGCAGTTACTGGAAACTTCCAGGGACAGTACACAGGCTGAAACGAACCACTGTTCTGACATCTGCAGCAAGTCCTATAAACTCCTTTTAAAAGATTTACTTCTTACAAGAGCGGCTGTCAGGACAGTCTCCCCTTAGGTTCTGCTACTGCAGACAGTAACTGATGAGGGAAAGTTAAATGACTAGTAACTGATATGACCAGTTGTTGATTTTAGTAAATGATGAGGCTAGATCATCTGTATCATTTCAGTGAAAGGAACTGTGTTCTTCTCAGCCCAGATTCTCACTAAATAACATTAAGAAATGAAATCACATGTTTTCTACCCTCCTCCCGCCCCATCCACCTATTTCTTGTAATAGACTCATGCCTTTATAAAGCAGCTAAAATGCATTTAGAACCAGCAATGCCTAAAAAATGTAAGACCAAACATAAGCAATGCCAAGAATTGAGGGATGTTTTCCAGAGTGTGTATATTTTATGACAAATTCATATAATGTGTAAATTCAAGGGATCAAAACCTGGTAAAACAGTGAGAGCGTATTGAAGTATAGAAGCATTTTAGTTTTCAACATCTCCAAAAAGGTCAGTAAAGTTACCTAAGAAAGTTACATGAAGAATAAGAAACTAAGCTAAGAAACTTACATGAAGATCATTAATGCTATATAAATTCATCCATCTTAAACTCTCTTGGCTGTAAATAACATATAACCTACAGACAGTAACCATTACTCTGTGCCTCTTGAGATGAAGAGTTACTTTGTCTTCCGCTGTGGGAATTTTCCCTGTCCCAGCTGCAGCAGAAGGCATTTGCTACCTGGAAGAACTGTCAATCCCACACATCCATTTTATGTATCTGTTACTGCGGAACTGAATGCACTGATGAAGAAAACACGTGGAACTGTGTGTGCTGTAGAAGATCTAAACACGTCAGCATGTAACATTAAGACTGGTTCAATTCACAGACATGTAATTGCTTTGCCAATACACTAGTAGTTAAATAGTTCAAAAAATTTGTCTGGAGACATGCTGAGCATCTCAGTCAATTTTCAATCCACTTAGAAATCTCCTTTAAGGCACTGAAAATTAGCCTGACACAGAAGAAAAAAGTGGTTGCACAGTCATGAATACCATATCCACGTAATCAGAAAACCAGGACCCCCCCAATCATTAATGTTTTTCCAGTATAGTTGGAAAAAAAACCCAAAACCACACCACCAAAAAATCTGTTAATGCCTTTCCAGGGAGATGATGTTTCCATGGCTTTTCTTGGAGACGTGTCAATATCAGACAGATGAGTGGAAATTCACTAGCTCGCCTCCTTTCAACGCGACTCCCAGGAATGACAAGCCTCAACAGGCAAGGGCCAGCCTCACCACTGGAATCAGACGCTACACCTGTGCGATGCTTTTTAACCTGTATTAGGGGTAATTGCTATGTTCTGCTATTGGAAAAGTCTATATAAGCAACTGAACTCATGGTATTGGGAACCTGATCAATAGATTGGCAGTCTCCATAAGCTGTCATGACCCAGATTTTCCATCCGTCCACCAACAAGCCCTTCTTTTTGGCTATAGAAAATTATTCCCTAGCTCTGAACTGAATATTTGTGTCTAAATTTAATTTTATAATCAAAGAATAATATCTTTCTTCATCTTTTAGAAGAATTCAAACACGACCTCACAGTATTACACACAAAATGACTAGATGAAGAAAACAGTCCTGAGTCCTGCATGCAGATGAAAACAAGGTAGAAACACCAAGTTTTACATTAAATGGTAAACTGTAATTTTAATTTATAACCCATAAATAAATACACTTCAGACAGATGGCTTCTCATCTGAGGATACAGACTACACAGATCCCTCAGTCCAAGCACTAACCCCTTTTTAGCTAAAAAGCAAACAGATCTGCTGCACATGGATTGAAGATTTTGGGTTGGTTTGTTTTGTGTTTTTTTTTTTTCTTTCTTGAAGTTCAAGGTGCCCTGTAATGCTTATCAGTATCTTCTGCACTAGAATGTTTATCCCTGAAGGTCTACCAAGCTTTTCCCATACTTTTCAGGGCTAAAAAGAACAATTCTGGTATAAAAGACTTGAAAGCTGGCTAGGTTGTAAGGATACCCACCAATCCAGCTCACCACTCTAGTGGTGCTCACAGCAGGATGAAAGCCTAATTCCTCACACCATCTATCTGGCTTTTATAAGACACCATTTCCTCTTGAATGCTTAGACTGGACAAAGTCGGTCCCACAGTCTGTACCTTTTTCTACACAAACTTCTAGTCACAAGAAAGGATGGGATCTGCCACTCTTAGATCCTGAAAACAAATGGACAAGGCTCAGGTGCGTCAACGCAAACCAGATCCTCTAGCTGTAAGTCATCAAGTTAAATACCACTTGATCTAGATCTGTCCTTCAAGTAAGGAAATAAGCTGAGATGATTCACCTGGTATAAAATCCCAAAGTTCCTTCCTATGGGCCAACTCAATGCACATAGCAGCCTTTGCACTGCAAGATCAAATACCCCAAAGGAAAGAAAATTAAGTCCTTAGGGTGTGCATGCAATGGCTGCCCACACAACCTTAATCCTGCTCCCTTGTGTGCCTGTCATGTTCAAATTACATTCCTAATCATTTTCCATTGTCATGTTTATCTTTGTTGAAAAGGAAACGTTAAAACTTTTCTATCACTGAATATTCATATTTTGCATATTTTCAGATGTTTTCATTTATATATTTTCAGAGCACCTAATTTTATCTCTTGCTCATATTTCCAACCTCTTTCTGTCCTTCTGTATTATAACCTCCTCTGTATTTGTTGAACATCCTAATTTTAATTACATTCACAGATGGTCAGAATGTAGCATTCAATCTTTCTACTAAATCCCTAGTAAATACGTTACATTTACTTGTACTGCAGATCGTAGAAGCACCTAGTTACCACATTCCTTAAAATCAATGTTTTATCACTACCCTTCACGGTTCCTACAATTACTTTTTAATGGAATCAACAATTTTCACATGGAGTAACAGTAACCAAGTTTTGTGAGGTAACGTACTAAATTCTTTCTTAAAAGCTTACATCACATAAAACATTACACCGAAATCTTAAAAAAAGTTTTCTAGCATGACTGACTTTGTTTATTATTCATAAACTGAAATATATAGAGGTACATAACTTGAATAAATTCTTAAATTGATAGCAAAGTCATTCTGATAGGAAGTCACTGGGATAACTACCTTTCCTTCGGCAAATTTCAAATCCCTCTCTAAAACTCTGTGATATGTCCTCAATAAATTTGAAATTCCTAAACTTTACAAAATATTGTGGTTTTAGCATGTACAATTGTGAGGTGGAAGAAGCACCATGGAAGCTGCAGAACTGTCATCTTAGAAGATACTTTCACAAATAAGTTACACAAGCATCTATCAAGAATATCTTACAAAAATCACAGAATCACAGAATTGTCTAGGTTGGAAAAGACCTCAAAGATCATCCAGTCCAACCATTAACCTAACATTGACCATTCCCAAATACACCATATCCCTAAGTGCTATGTCAACGTGACTCTTAAACACCTCCAGGGTTGGGGACTCCACCACCTCCCTGGGCAGCCCATTCCAACGCCTAACAACCCGTTCTGGAAAGAAATGCTTCCTGATATCCAGTCTAAACCTTCCCTGGTGCAACTTGAGGCCATTACTTCTGGTCCTATCGCTTGTTACTTTGTTAAAGCGACTCATCCCCATCTCTCTGCAGCCTCTTTTCAGGTAGTTGTAGAGGGCAATGAGGTCTCCCCTCAGCCTCCTCTTCTCCAGACTAAACAACCCCAGTTCCCTCAGCCGCTCCTCGTACGACATGTGCTCCAGACCCTTCACCAGCTTCGTTGCCCTTCTCTGGACACGCTCGAGTAATTCAATGTCCTTTTTGTAGTGAGGGGCCCAAAACTGAACACAGGAATCGAGGTGCGGCCTCACCAGTGCCAAGTACAGGGGTAAGATCACTTCCCTGTCCCTGCTGGCCACGCTATTTCTGATACAAGCCAGGATGCCATTGGCCTTCTTGGCCGCCTGGGCACACTGCTGGCCCAGATCTCAGAATCACAGTTCAAAATCTTACTTATTTACTGCTGGTAACCGACTTCAGGTTTCACTTCTCAGCCCAAATTCACACTTGAGTTGGTGAACTTCACTGAGATTATGATCCTGTGTGCACACACTATTATTTTGCTTTCATTGTAACCATGTATTTTGGAACAATACCTATGTTTGCATAACATTTAGGATTAGGAGAATGGACTAGATAATCTCTAGCATTTTTTTTCAGGCCTGTCTTTTAAAACAGTATGATAGCTGTTCATTTTACAAAACAGTTGAACCAATTATTCTGAAAGTTTCTGCAAAGTTCAGTTCATCACAAGTGCCATCTATAATCATTATCCTGAGGTAACAGGAATGGAATGTGTTTCTTGGCAATTTTTCTGCTTATTTATTATGCCCAAACTTCTGTTTACTCAGATGCCAGTCTGTAATACCCAAGTTAAACATAACGTGCCAAGACTCTCTTCATCTAAACTCATGTCTTATTCTGTTCTTATTTTGCTAACAAATCTCAGCTCCTCCTTAGATTATGTAACATATTCAGTTGTTCTGAAAAACACTCTGGATTTAAACCATTTTATGCTTTCTCTGACTTTAAAAAGTAAATTACTTTAGAAATATTTTATTCATAATTAGCAAAAAGTTATCATCAAAGTCTACATTTAAAGCTTCTGATCAACTGAACAGACCATCAGAAGAGAAATAAGCAAAATATTAAATAATTTCCTGTTAAAAGATTTGCTACACTGAAAAATTTTAAAATCCTCTTGTGTCAGAAAAGTATATTTAGAAGGTGGCAGAATGAATAATACTTCGAATTTGCTTTTAAACTACATTCTAATTCTATCTTCAAAATGAAGTCTGGATAATTAAATAATCTGTAACAGACCTACAAAAGGACAGAACTGAAATGTCTGGGACAAGCAGTCATGGCAGACTGAAGACTAAGCACTGAGGTAGTACAGTTTCTAATCAGCCAATTTTTATAGTAAACTTTCCGTGCAAAAAGGTTTAAGATTTGATGAAACAACCAGTATGTGAAGCCTACCCTCCAAAGGAAATAAAACTTGCTGCCCAGATTAGATGCTTTGAAAGCAATGGCAAAAGCTAAAAGCAGCCAGTTTCATGTCAGTCAGAAAGACCACAGAAAAATGAATGTGTAGCTGGAGAGGTGTCAAGGCATAACCAGTATACATTTAAGATGGAAGGCAAGAATCAAAAACTTAAACTGCTGAAAGAGCAACTGCCACATGAGATTTTTATCTTTAATAAGTTTCCCCTACAAAACAGTGTGGAAGATCTATTACACCATGAATTATGATACTATCTCTGAATTAGTTTGCTGATGGATCAGACAACATGGGAGTAAACAGCACAGTGGGAATACAACCCCCTAAGCAGATACACGAGACCAGTAGTAAAACAAATCTTCAGGTCAACGTAAAAAATACCACACACACACATGCACGCACACACACATGGAGCAAAGGGAATCTGGTTTTGATATGAATGGATTTTTCAGAACCTGCAAACTGTTGGAGGAAAATCATCTAGAAATTTGTTCAGTGAACTCCAATAGCTGTTTCATAGGGAAGATAAACGTAAAGAGGCTGAGCAATATAATAGACGGCACCATCTAAAAGAGATACATGTAAAGAGTATTAGGATGAAAAAACCCAACATCATTTAATGCAAGGACTAGTGCCTTTAATCCAACAAAGAGATCATATCCTAAGGGATGATATCAAGCATTCATCAGAAAGCAGACTCATAAATATTTTTGGAAGTTGCTGTCTATGTTAGAGAAAATGCATCAGAGATTTTCAGCAGTTGATGTGAATTGCATTTTTATTGGGTTTTTTCCCACCAGCAGTATACCAACAAAGACTATTTCTGAAACTGTTCACAACCTCCCTACATACAGTGGGTTATATATAGAATCCTACTTCTGGTTCTGTCAAAAGTCCACTCACAGACACAAGGACATTGCAATACATCACCGTACAAGTGTACGTTCAAACTTGTTTAGCAGCAAAGCACCAAAACTCAGTGTCCATTCTGTTTAATGTTTCAGTGTTAACACAAGAGAAGAAAACAACACTTCAATTGTATTAGCTGAGAAACTATATCAAACAGCATCATATACATGTAATGGTGATTTTGCCATTTGCCTACATTCGCACAATGACCTGCACTCTTCCAGTAATTTTATAGCAGAAGATAACTTGCATATTTTCCTAACTCTTTGTTTAAGTTAAGGGGTTTTTTAAGTAAAAACAAAACTTCAAAATAGAAGAGCAACATTATATTAGTTGAACAATAATTAGATCACATTAAAGTTCTACAATCTGGAATAATCTGGATCTACTCAATTAATATAAAGTGAAAGAATCCTCTCAAACCCTCCCTGTTATCTTCCTCATACCTGAGGAGGTATAATGATGGAGCGATCAGTAACACCTAGAAGACTGATGTTCTCTTGTGACACTTCCAAAAGCCACAACCACCATTCCCAACCCTGATCCTTCTATGCAAATAGATTAGTCCTTCATCACGCATCTCCCTCCCTTTTTCTGGGTAACGTACATGCCTCATCAGAAGTGCAGTCCCTATTCCTACTCTTTCTAAAAGCACACTGATGAAAACAAGGCAACTACAGCAAGTGTTCACAGTAGGCAGTATCTAAGAGGTCGTATCTTCACTGCATTAATCCAGGGACTGCTGCAGTACATCATTATTGCCATGTTGGCTCCAGACCTGTTTTTTAAAATAGTTGTAAGATACTGTGGATATATTTAATAAAAAATGTATGCATTATCTTTTCCTTTTACTAACTTCAAACTACAGAATTCAGTTTCTAGCTGAAGAATGTCTGTCTCTCAAAGAGGAACTAAATGACCTTTTACATCACCTTAAAAAAGTAGCATGTGTCATTTTGCTGTGTTTGATGTTTTCATCTTAAAAAACAAGAATAAGACACTGAAGTCAAGTACAAAAAAGTAAATAAAATAAATAGCAAAACTACCATTACATCCCAAAGTATGTGTCATTTACTGAAGATTTTGTCACAATGAGCCCATTCCTATATGTCCAGGTACAACTAATTATTTTTTTTATTTTTTTTTTTTTTTTTTAAATGGACTGGTTCACCTGTGGGGCAACATCTTATGCAAGGCTAGTGTCCTTCCAAATCTTACACAACCAAGTGACGTGACCATTTGGGATTAAGAAGTAACAAAATTTTTCAGCTGAAAGGAAAATTCCTTGCAGTATTTTTCAAGTAAACCCCCCAAATTAAAGCACCTTTTCAGCCACAACAATTGCATCACATTTGAATAGAAATACTCAAGCTGTCTACCACTAGGTCTTTAACGGGCTGTGCTTTCTCAGGAAAATAAGATACTGGTCTATAAAGACAGTAATAGTAAATACTGACCTAAAAAAGGTAGAACAGCTAAGAACTCTGCACTAACTGGCATATCAAGGTGCAGAAAGATATCATCATTGATGACATGTTAGTAACACACGCATGCCTGCAAACAAACAGAAAAACAAAGTATGTGAATTTTACATGTATTTTTTGATAAGTCAATTATCTCCGGAACTAATATGGTACCTGAAAAAATATGTGCAATAAAAGGCTGTCCACTAAAATTACCTCAGTTTTAAAAGTTATAGATAATTTATTATTTTGCAAGAAAAAAAAATTAAGAGGCAATGATTCGGGATTTCTAGCGATGCCGAAAATGTTTTGGTGATTCAGCATTGTAAGGTCCGTATATTTACAGAAGGGTTTTTTCCCCCTTTTTCAAGACATGATCCCATTAATATTACAGGAAAAAAGAAGTCATGGGAAAGTTAATGATTATGTATTTTGTGGTGGGTTGGGTTTTTTTTCTTTTAACTGTATGAGAAAAAATAATCACAAAAGCTACTCAAAAAAGTCCCTTGAATGTCCATTGTTTTTCCCAGTAAGTGCAGGAACAGAAAAATACTGTAATAGCTAAATGGACTAACCAGAGAACCTCTGTCTACAGAACAAAATCACTATAACAAATTGACAGCAACTGGGTTGGTGATGTAGAGAGCCTGGCCCCCTCTGCTGTCTATTTTGTGCTTCTTCTAAAATGTTCCTAGTAAACCTATAGACTTAAAGAATAATGTTTTTGTATTTGTGAATGCCTTCCTGTGACTTGGACATTGACGGATAACCCTGACAACTCTTATAGAGACTAATATAACAATATGTTAGACCCGGAAAAGACAAGGTTTAGAAAGGCAAAAGAGGATCCCCAAAGAGGTTAAAAATCTTCACCCACTGTATTATACCCTTTCAGACCCTTAAATATAAAAGTTTTCTGGATGTGTAATTGGGAATCAAAAGTTTTTGTACAAAAAGTGACAAATTCGCTTCAGTGACTAAACACTGAACCAGAGACAAGATGTAGATATAAACACAGGTATGTCATAAAGCAGAGACATTTAACATCTGACTTAACAGTAAAAAATAAAAGCTTCATTTTAAATTTATTTCCTATAAAAATGAACTTTTGCAATACGTAAGTTATATTTTGATGGAAAATGTAAATGTAGCGTATCTTTAATATGCCTTAAATAATACTGATTTGTTACCATACTGGAATTCATCCTCAAAGGATTCTACTGTAAAATGTAGTATCTTCATTACAGTTCAAGGCTCATTATGCTCCCTTAGAGCTTCTTTCATAGACGCCAGAATATTACAGGAACAGAAAAAAAAAAATGTGCAATTTGTATGGCTTTGTCCCTTGTGAACAATGCCCCATGTTCTTCTTTTAAATCCCACGCTCCTGGGACATACATCATTCTCCTCTGACACACATCAATACCAACTTTAGTCTCTTGCTCATCCATTGGCTTCTCCTTTCTGTGTTTGCCTAGAGCAGCCTGCTCACGCACATTAACAAAGCAAAAAAGATGTATACCACAGAGGTTACAGCATTTGTTAAAACTGCTTGTGTAAAATTAGTCACAGAGAACAATACTAATTAAAAACAGAGCAAAACAGAATGAAATTTAAAAAAAAAAAAAATGCATCAGATATCTGATTTACACTTCTCAACAACTAAAGAACTAAGTCAAGCCCAAATGGGAAATAAAACCTTTGGTAGCCAGTCGATATTGCATATAAGTCCTTAGTCTGAACTCTATGAAGGTTAAACCTTCACAAAAAGCTTTCACTCAAAGCAGAAGTGAACCAGGACCATACATTGAAATTATGTGGAACACAGACTGAAAGAACTGCAGTCAGAGCAGAGTTGAACCTAACCCAGAAATAAAACTGGGTCTACCAGACTGACTCCCTATAGAGCTCTGGTTTTGGCTTATTTGGAGAAATAAAGGAAAAAAGCCTCTGCAACCTTTGCAACGAATTCCCTTCCCTGGCAATTGTTCAGTGACCTCTCTCCAGATCTTAACACTGCTGTTACATCCATAAGAGCTTCTGTCTCTGGCTTGATCAGAAGTCCTATTTGGAGAAAGATGTATGATCTTCACTTTCTCTCCCCCAGCATTCCTGTCCTTCAGATTAGCATGTCAAAAGCCCACCAAATTTCTTTCGAGTTTCTGTTGCAAAGTCCCATTCACTCAGCCCTGATGCACACCAAGATATGTAGCACGTAATAATAAGTTTCTTTATTAAGGCAGCTCACCAATTATAAATAATTTGCTTTTAATCTTGGATGATGTCACACTGATGTTCAAACTGATGTTTCTATCATGTCACACTGATGTTTCTATCTTTTGAGTCCCCTAATTTCAGCAACTTTGAACGCAAATCTCTTCCTTTAAGGGAGATACACTTAAAATGTGACTCCCAAAAGGCTGAAAAGTTTTGAGATTTAGATAGATACAAATAGTTTCCTAACTTTTCCTATCACTAGTGTCCCTCAGCAAGTGTAGTATTCACCATCTCATCTTGCATTTCCATCCTAGCTTGAGGCTTGCGCTCATCCTCAGTACTCAGGTTCTGCAGCTAACACAACTCCTCTGTTTTCCCATTCCTTGCCATGACATCAACTGTGACAGCCTTAGCAGTTTTATCACATCATCCCACTAAAAGAAAAAAAGTCATTATAGTTGTATTTACAATGTTTCACAAGCCCTCATCAGCACCTCTGAAGTAAGTTTTACTACGCTCATTTCATAGGTGGAAAGAAAATCAAACACAAAAAGGTTATGTTGCTGCCCAACCCACTCAGATGACTACCACTGGAGACAAAACCACAACTGCAGTAGAATCCAAACTCTTTTTCTATGTGGACACCCAGAACAGCTTGTCTGCCACGAGGGAAACCTGAAAAACAGTGAAATCTGGCTGGAGAAAAGAATACTTTAGAAAACAGAGAGACTTAGAAAGCACTCTGGCTTTACATCAGTTTGCAATATGTTGGCCAACACTACATGTACTTCTAAAAGCATTTTATTCTCCACACAAAGGGATTTCTCCCTCTTATTCACCCCTTGTCCACACAGGCAGAAAGGTGTGCTTTTATCTGATATAACTAGCATGAGTGAGACATTTTCTGCAATCATATTGTAAACAGCAATGAAGAAAATGCAGTTTTCACTTCCTTGCATTCAAGTGATGACAACCCATGGGAAAAGAGAACCTAGCTTCATCTTCATGAAAACTACCAAAGCCTTACCTTCACACAGTTATTACGGATCGCTAACTTGCATTAGATACATTGCTATGAATACATTTTTTCAGTAAAGATACAGTACAGTAAGCGCATAGACTAGATTTCGACACATTTGTCTCTCCCCAAGTCAGTCTGTCAGAGGTGCAGGATTCTACTGAACAGTCAAAGCATCATGATATACCAGGAGTTAGTCTATAGATCTGTCCTGCTTTCCTAGTTGATGTGTATGTTCTCTTAGTCAACAAGTGGTTATTATACTTTTTTTACCCAACAGTGTACTTACCTACCTTTACACAGTAAATGAAAACTTGCACCCTTTGGCATTAAAGGTAAAACTCCTATTTGTTTCAATAGGAACAGAATTCACACCAACATAATCATGTGTAGAAGAACAATTGTAAACCAAAGAATGTTCTTCACCTACAAAGTCTTCATAAACAAATGTGTATATATACGGATAATCTGGTAATTCAAAGCAACACATACACAAAAATGGTGACCATCAATAGTCAGGAATGATTATGGCCAAATTTTAAACTTCAGCCATTTTAGTCTCTGGTCTAAAAAAACCCAAGGAAGTGAAGTAAAAAAACCAAATAAAACAGAGAAAATATCTTTTTGTACTTTACTTCAAACTGAAAAAAATGGCTGAATAAACCTTCTCAAATTAAAAAAATAAAGATAAAAATGACTTGTGAACACACATGAAGCATGTGAAAGCTGTCCCCAAAAGGTTTCAGCTTTCGTAAATTTCTGATTACCAAATTCAGATGGTTGTAACTGATACTGTTTCATAATGATCAGGTTATAATATATAAACAAACATATATATAAATGACTACCACATTACTTAGATCCTACAAATTATTTTTCCTTTAAACAATTTCAAGGACTTTATCAAGTATGCTTTCATCAAGGTCTGGTATTTTGTATTTGCATAATATCAGTTATAAAGAAGGACTGTTTGAATTGCTCTCTTACGTTACCTGTTTTATGGTAGCTTTTTCTGTAAACATACTATTGACCCTAGATTACATCACTCAGGTAGAAGACTGAGCAGCATTTTCTGTATTATGATTACGTACACCAGATCCTTTATATTTTTTTACCATGTGCTGGGAATTAGCATTAAAAATAACATACAGTTTGTACTACAGAATTTTTAGTCCTGCGTAGATTTAACCATGTGTTTTATTCTTACTACAAATTCTCAGAAGTCACTATGACATATATTTTGAATGTGGATTAACACAAGTAGACACTTTGCATATTTCGGAAGACATAGTAAACTCATTCTTGAAAAACAGTAGCATATAGACAAATTTTAAAATATATCGTCTAATTAGAGTTTTGATAACAAGCAAAATTATGCTTCACTTATGATCCAGATCCAAATATTACATTCTACTGATTTAACTGGACAGCAAATCAGGCCCAAAATGTTATTTACAGTCTTAATTTCAATCTGTATTTGCAATGGCAGGGGGGTGGGCGGCGGGGGGAGAAACCCCACTATTATAAAACTAAAATTTAAGAAGATATTTTTATCTTCAAATTGTACACTTTGCCTTCAGATCTGTTTTTCATGCCTGACCACTATTATTCTTTGAAATAATAATTTGATATCTAATTCAATAGGTATATGACAACTGGACAGCATGCTTCTTTCCCTAACATGACCATAACACAGCTTACATGAAGAAGCTTTACATTAGATTTAAGAATATATATGAAAGTAACCATTTCATTCATCTGACATTAAGCAAAACCTTTCCATTAGTTACTACTTTTACTTCACATACACTACTAAAAGTTGTATATTGTATTTCCTTGTCCCAGTTTTATTTCAACTTTTACTCAATCCCTGAAAAACAGAAAGAAAAGTTTTTAATTTATTGCTTCTTGAATTTTGCTCTGATAACTTTATCTCCTATATTGCTCATCACAGCAGAGGAAGGTTCAGAGTAAAAAAAAAGGATTACTGTAGCATCAGAAAAATCTGGTAAAGGCTACATTTAACAGTATGCTTATATTGCAGTCTGCTGCTCAACAATTTGCATATAAGTTATTGCTAGGCATTTACCTCTGCCGATGTTTTTCCTATAAATGGGAAAAATAGGAATTGGACTGTAATTGACCAGCCAAAAGTAGATTTTAGGAAAGAAAAAGTATAAAAATGTTATAAATATATGACAAATCTGATTATTTAACTTAGTATAGAATAATACAATTTAATCAAAATTGAGAAATATAAATCTAAGTAGAGTCCTTCTGCACTGATGGAGAATTAAGTAGGAGCCATATTCATAATTAAGCTTTGGTTTTGAGGTAGCAGTTAAATAGACTTATGTGAGAGCTCTATCAAAGTGGGTATCCATGTCTCAAATACAAAAATCTGTTTCATCATTTATAGTTTTTATCACATCATATAGCATAACTTTCATATGAGAACAAAGGTCATTTTAAAGCAAACTGTTGTTCTAAGGTAAGTTTTAATTTGAGGACCAAATGTAAATTGCTATGGTGAATGCACATTAGGTCACTAAAACAACGGTAGCTAAACTCAGATGTGACCTAGCAACCCAGGTGTTCAGGAAAAGTGCTGTTAACAGTAAGGATTGATGATCTAATCAAACTGTCACACTCAGATCCTCAGCAGGGTGGTTGGAGGGGAGGTGGAGGAGGATAATATTCAGAAAGCAAGCACATGCTTAGTGTTACTTTAAATTGATGCTGACATTTTCAATTGTAAAAAGAAATTTTTTCCTAAGTAATATAGGAAACAACTCTCCTAACCTTCCGGAGGATATCAGATAATCAGAGAGCTTGTTTTGCAAAAGCCAACTTCTCAGATGTGTGACTTTATGAA